>NC_132894.1:35482807-35656377 GCF_030463535.1 Salminus brasiliensis
TCGTGGTAGTAAAGGTGTCCCCCTTGAAGGGGACCTACACAATATTAGGCAAGTGGTTATAATGTTATGGCTGATGTTATGGTAGATACAGCCTTGTTGCTTTGTCCCGACTGGGTCTAGAAGATTGCAGCTTCACAGAAAATGCACCAACGTACAAAAACCAGAGCTTTAGTATATGTATGCTAGTTGCTTCTGAAGCTCAAAGTCCATCTTTGGCCATCTTTAATCCATCCAGATGATGGGCACTGACTATCTGAATAAACATCGTATTTTCGGACTCCTTAAAAACAGCCTTCAGGTTTCTGATATGAAGAGACGTCTGTGAGGCTTCAGAATCACTTGTTTATAAACAAAAGCTGGCGAAGATTTTAGAGACGAAGTGTCTGACCAGTGAGTCTCAGCCTCACATCCTGCTGATCTCACGTTCCTCGACTGCTCTTCAAGCTCGAGGGCTGTTATCTTCCAACCAGCAGGTTCCTCCGCTTTGCTGGTCAGAAACCCAGAGGCCAGAGTGAACGCTCCAGGCAAAGCAGCTTCAGAATTAGAATCGGAATCAGGTTCAGAATCATACTCAGAAACCGATTCAGAATCAGGACCAGAATAAGAGTCAGAATCAGGATCAGAATCGGAATCAGGTTCAGAATCATACTCAGAAACCGAATCAGAATCAGGATCAGAGACCCTGTTTACACCTGGTCACTTCATGTGACTAGTATCTGGATTGTACTTCAGGCACATGCGTTTACACTTGGTGGTCAAATGCGCCTCAGGGTTAGTCAGACTGAAATCCAATGGCTTTGTTGGACAGAATATGCAAATTTGCTCGTTGCACAGCAATTAGTGGTGTTTTGGTTGTACTGGGAGGAGTTTCGGTTGTACTGGGAGGGGTTTCGGTTGTACTGGGAGGGGTTTTGATTGTACTGGGAGGGGTTTCGGTTGTACCGGGAGGGGTTTCGGTTGTACTGGAAGGGGTTTCAGTTGTACCGGGAGGGGTTTCGGTTGTACCGGGAGGGGTTTCGGTTGTACTGGAAGGGGTTTCGGTTGTACTGGGAGGGGTTTTGGTTGTACTGGAAGGGGTTTCGGTTGTACCGGGAGGGGTTTCGGTTGTACCGGGAGGGGTTTTGGTTGTACTGGGAAGGGGTTTTGGTTGTGGAGCGTGTCTTGGATGTGTTTACACTGCTATTACTTGTGGCTGAAATGCGTCTCAGACCTCCTCCTGAAGTGGTTTGAGTGATCTGACTTGGATCTGGTTTAAATGAGCCTTATTCAAATATACCCCTGATACTCAAGATGCAAGAAGGTGTAAACCAGGTGTAAACAGGGTCATAATCATATAATCAGAATAAAAATCAGGGTCTGATTCGTTTTTTGAGCCAAAATCTGAATCTGAATCCGATTTAAAACAGGACCCGAAGAGTAAAGAGTATCAAAGAACAATTCAGTTCAAGTAGAGTAAAACCCACAAAAGGCCACGCCCACTTTCTACCCATCGCATAAATATCTGTGCTTCTATTTAATGAGTGTGACGCAGTGGTGTGTGTCCTAATAGCAGGAGCTGGGCGCTCATGCTGGAAATTGGAGAAGCCGTTTTGCAGCAGAGCTGGTTAAAGAGGCCGTCAGCGACCGCCAATGAAAACAAGCCTTTAACTGAAAGCTCCACACATACACACACACACACACACTGCTCCCCACACACTGCTAAAACCAACCAGCCAGGAGCTCAGGCAGTAACACTGACACACACAGATGGCCTTGAGTCCTGACAAACTGAATAAGAATCAGAATCAACATCAGAATAAGAAACTGAATCAGGATCAGAATCAGAATCAACATCAGAATAAGAAACTGAATCAGAATCAGAATCTACATCAGAATAAGAAACTGAATCAGGATCAGAATCAGAATCAACATCAGAATAAGAAACTGAATCCGGATCAGAATCAGAATCAACATCAGAATAAGAAACTGAATCCGGATCAGAATCAGAATCAACACCAGAATAAGAAACCGAAACAGAATCAGGATCAGGATCAGAATCAACACTAGAATAAGAAACAGAATCAGGATCAGAATCAGAATCAACACTAGAATAAGAAACTGAATCAGGATCAGAATCAGAATCAACACCAGAATAAGAAACTGAATCAGGATCAGAATCAGAATCAACACCAGAATAAGAAACAGAATGAGAAAAAAATCAATAATCACAAACAAGAACAGAATTAGTATCAGAAACAGAATTAGAAACAGAATTAGAAACAGAATTAGAACCCCGGCCAGAAGTAGAACTACAATCAGATACAGAATTAGAGTCACGCCTAAAATCAGACTCATACGCAGAATCTGCATCAGAAGCAGTAACAGAATCAAAACTAGAGTAAGAATCAGATAAGAAGTCAGAACAAGGTTTAGACTCCAGGCCAATGGTCTGAATCCAAATCAGAAGCAGAATCCGAATCAGAAGGAGTAACTGAAAATTAGAATTAGAATCAGCTAGAGTCAGAACCAGGTTTAGACACAGAATCAAATCAATGCAGAAATGGAATCCAAAGCAGTATCAGAAGCAGAAACAAGATCAGAATCAGAATCCAAATTAGAATTAGATCAAATGAGCCAGATTTAGAACCAGATTTAGAATCAGAATCAGACCAATGTTTGTGTTTGTATGAATCACAAGCAGAAAAAGAAGCAAAAGCAGAAGGAGAATCAGGATCAGAATCATGATCAGGATTCGAATCTGAATCTGAATCACAACCAGAACCATAAGCAATAGGAACAGTAAACAAGTAAATATAAATAAATAAACCCACGTCTGATCTCACCTCACCCTGCTGATGGAGACAAACTGACGAGGTTCTGCGCTGGTTAGACACTATCAAACACGTTGTTTATGTTTAGTTATTGCACAACACACACACACACACACACACACACACACTGAGACACAGGGTTTGATCAGACTGTTTGCAGACCTCAGAACACACTCATCATTTAACTACAGTAAACACAGCTCTTTGCTCGTGGATTTGGAGCTCAGCGCTCCCTGTCCATCAGTTCAGAGCTGAACAAGCTGGACGCAGAGCTGCAGCTGTGTTGTTGTAACTTCCCTGATTGCAGCTTCGCTAACGGCATTTCTGCGTCAACCTCAATTACAGGACCTTCAGGAGGACTTTTTTCTGCCCCCCATTTTTCACTTTTCTCCATAATGAGAATCTGGCAGTTGTTCTTTATACTGTATAAGAATTCCCTGATGAACGGACCAATAGAAATGCTCCAAATTACTCATGATAAAATCAAATTCCATTTTCTCTTCATGCCTTAAAATGAAAATTAAACACAGTATCTGATTCTGTGCCTTTAACACACACACACACAAACACACACAAATGTTAGAATCAGAATCAGAATCAAATTCAGCCTTGTATCCAATCAAATCAGTGAATTGTAGTGAATATCACACAAACACACACACACACACACACAAGCACACAGCAGCTGGTCTGAACAGACGAGGTGTGTGTGTGTGTGTGAAGTGTGTGATAAGCGTCCCAGTGGCCGTTGCAGTTCTCGGTGGGATTTAACCTCCGCTCTCTCTCCCACAGACCACCAGCCACCAGCGGAAATCTATCATCAATCATATCTCTCCCAGCTCCAGATGTGTGTGAGAGCATGTGTGTGTGTGTGTGTGTGTGTGTGTTTGTGTGTGTGAAAGAGAGAGAGTGTGTGTGCGTGGGCGGTAGAGAGATCAACAGGTCCATGAGATTCTCGTCAAAATCTGGCCTGAAAGCAGCAGAGAGCTAAACAACACTTTAACATCTGGATTAACTGGAGAAGAGAAGAGAGGACAGAAGCAGAGAAGAGAAGAGAGGAGAAGAGAGGAGAAGAGAAGAGAAGAGAAGAGAGGAGAGGAGAGGAGAGGAGAGGAGAGGAGAGGAGAAGAGAAGAGAGGAGATCAGAAGAGAAGAGAGGAGAAGAGAAAATAGGAGAAGAGAGAAGAAGAGAAGAGAAGAGAAGAGAAGAGAAGAGAAGAGAAGAGAAAAGAGGAGAAGATAAGATAAGAGAAAAGAGGAGAAGAGAAAAGAAGAGAAGAGAAGAGAAGAGAGAAGAAGAGAAGAGAAGAGAAGAGAAGAGAAGAAAAGGAGAAGAGAAGAGAGGAGAAGAGAAGAGAAGAGAGGAGAAGAGAAGAGAGGAGATGAGAGGAGAGGAGAAGACAGGAGAAGAGAGGAGAGGAGAGGAGAGGAGAAGAGAGGAGAGGGTAAGAGAAGAGAAGAGAAGAGAGGAGATCAGAAGAGAAGAGAGGAGAAGAGAAAATAGGAGAAGAGAGAAGAAGAGAAGAGAAGAGAAGAGAAGAGAAGAGAAAAGAGGAGAAGAGAAAAGAAGAGAAGAGAAGAGAAGAGAGGAGAAGAGAAGAGAAGAGAAGAGAGGAGAAGAGAAGAGAAGAGAGAAGAAGAGAAGAGAAGAGAAGAGAGGAGAAGAGAGGAGAAGAGAAGAGAAGAGAGAAGAAGAGAAGAGAAGAGAAGAGAAGAGAAGAGAAGAGAGGAGAAGAGAAGAGAGGAGAAGAGAAGAGAAAAGAGGAGAAGAGAAGAGAAAAGAGGAGAAGAGAAAAGAAGAGAAGAGAAGAGAAGAGACAAGAGGAGAAGAGAAGAGAAAAGAGGAAAAGAGAAGAGAAAAGAGGAGAACATAAGATAAGAGAATAGAGGAGAAGAGAAAAGAAGATAAGAGAAGAGAAAAGAAGAGAAGAGAAGAGAAGAGAAAAGAGGAGAAGAGAACAGAAAAGAAAAGAAGAGAAGAGAAGAGAAAAGAGGAGAAGAGAACAGAAAATAAGAGAAATGCATCACTGTCCATTTACTTATGGCAGTCTATCCTTCTCTGCGGCTCCTTTTCGCTCTGGCTTTCTGCAGCCCTTCCTTAATAAATGAGGAAATGGTTTTTCTAACAAGCTGCGACAAACACGAGCGTACTGGATTAGCGTAGCCTCGTGGAGATCAAAGCCGGGGCCTGGTCAGACCATATGGGGTTTCACGTTCAGCTCCGCTCCTCGGAATACAATTATCACACTGTCCTCACCAGCCTCACCAGCGGCTTCAAATTAAAGCCAAATGCTGGGAGGTGTCTGAGAAACGCGAGGAGGCTTATAATTCAGCCTCAGTGTGCAACACTTCATCTCTCAGGGTCAACTCTGCTCTCAGCACGTCCAGCTCCGACAGAATGAACGGGGAAAGCTGAGCAGCTGAAAGGCGAAGACAAGCGATGCAAGAGAATGAGATGTTGACGGATCTGAGTGGACGTGATGGAGCCTTGGCGGTGTATCACCAATACTGAATGCGGTATACTTAAGTACTTGGTCAAAATGATCAAAATTGTGTTGCTCTTCTGTAAAAATAACCATTATTAATTACATACTTAATTACACCAGTAGAGTACTTAAAGTATACAACTTTTAATGACGACTGAATCCATTCAGGAATCCCTCAAAAGACACACATTCACAAATCAGGTGGTCAATCAAGGGCTTCATTAGTTGCATCAGGTGAGCATGAGATCAAACCCATCAAATGCCTGGACTGGCTCTCGGTCTGCTGACTGTGACGTGGTCAAGTCCAGAGAGTCTTCCAGAAAGTTCAGAGAGGAGATCACTGTCTTCACAAACCAGAAATGATCCAGAAAGAGATTAAAGGCCCTGACTGTTCCTAGAAAGCAGAGCTCACAAGTTCAGAGTTAGAGGAGCACTGGCTACACCACCTGGACATGGCAGAAAGAGGAGGCTATCTCCAGCTGACCAGATTCCTGAGGAGGCAGGTGGTCAAAAACCCCTGAGTGACTGCAAAAGGCCCGCAGCAGGATTTGGTGGCAGCCGGCGCTGAGGTTTCAGTTTGCACAGTATGGAGCACAGTATAAAGGTCGCTGAAGCAAAAGCACGAGAACAGTCAGCTCCAGTCTGCTCAGGACCAGATCCACAGAACCCACAGCAGTGTTGGGATTCCATTTTGTGGAGGGATGAGGGAGGAGAAAACCTCACACCTTCAGTGAGGAAGCTGAAGCTTGGCCATCATTGGGCCTTCCAACAGGACAATGATTCCAAGCTGACCTCAAAGTCCACCAAGGCTCAGATTTAGAAGAAGTCTGGGAAGATTCTGGGAAGAGTGCTCATCACAGTTGCCTGACATGAACCCCATTGAAAAGTCTAGTGGGATTTGAACCCAAGAATATTAGTGACCTGAAGGCCACTGCCCATGAGGAATGAGCTAAGAGTCTTGAGGAACGCTGCCAGAAGCTGTTGTCTGGCTGTGCAGAAGGATGCTCTACTGAGTGCTAAAGACGCCTGTGATGAAGGATAGGCTTGAATAATTCTGATGGCCTTTTGTGTTTTGGGTCGTGTTTGATTGGTTTAAGTGCCCAGGTTTTCGATGTATTTTTATGAATCTGTTGCGGTTTTTATTCTTTTTGTGTGTTTTAATCTTTTTGTTGCATTTTTTGTGAAATTTTTAAACTTTTGTCGAATTCCTATGTTTTCGGTCAATTTATTCGCATCAGGTACGTATTTTACACTTTGTGTTTTCTTTGCAATTTCATGCATCTGGTGCATTTTTATGCTTTTGTGCATTTTAACACTTTTTGTGCGTTTTTAGCATTTTTTTTTTTGCACATTGTTTGCACAATTTTTTTTTTTTTGCATCAGGTACGTAATTCTGCACTTTTTGTGCATTATTAGTGTTTTTTTGCACTTTCATATTTTCGGTGCATTTTAAAGAACCTGGTGCGTTTTTTATGCTTTTTGTGCATTTTAACACTTTTTTGTGCATTTTTTGTGTTTTTATGCTTTTTGTGCATAACCCTTTTTTAACCCATTTTTGTGCATTTTTTCAACTTTTGTCGAATTTTTGTGCATTTTCATGTTTTCGTTCCATTTTCATCTGAATCTGAGCTAAGACTTAGCGACTTTTCCAGTCATAGTGGCTACCGTGGTATCTCAGTGGAGCAGGACAGCCAGCGCTTTGCTCAGAGTGGGCCTGAGACCAAGCAGCACACACAGGGCATAGTTTTGGTCTGCTGTAAAGGGCGGAGTGTGTTTTGGTTAAGGTGAGGGCGAAACCGCAGGGCAGCGGACTTCAGGGAAGCATTTCCTCTTTAAATCAGTTCACTGTCAGCACCTGGGCCTACACTTGCTACCATCAAGGCCAGCACTCTTCAGAACATTAATACCGACCTGCCCCACTCCAACTTCTTTTCCTCTGGTCTCCGACATCCTACTAACCACTTAGAAAATTCTACACTATATGTCCAAAAGTTTGTGGACACCCTTTTTAAAGAATGAATGCATTCAGTCACACCATGTTGCATTTGTTGCCTAGTCCTGTAGAGCAGTACTGTCAATAGAATAGGACTCTCTGGAGCAGATGATAAACACCATGCCTAATGCCGCTCATTTTAAAAGACTCTACCCATCCAAACACATCAGGTTATTTTTAAAATCATCAAGTCTACGGGCTCCAGACTGGTGCAGTCGTCTAAGCACTGCCTCTGTTGTCAGGTTTGATCCCACAGCCATCCGTGGCCGGAGTCCCAGAGAGCATAACTGGAGTTTCTCATTAAGAGACCTGGGCGCAATTTCTGATCTGATCTAAGGAGGGTAACAGATTCTGGAGTGCTGATGAGGAGAAGGCTGAGGTCACAGACTCTGAGCTCTGTACATTAAGCACATTAGTGTGTGTAATCTGGCTCCACAGCGCTGATGGAGAGGGTGCTAACTGTCCAGAAAACATCACTGAAGCATTCAAGCATCACATGCGTAAAGATGTAGAAACAACCAGAGGAGCAAATTATGCTTGAACTGAAACAGGATCGTTTTGCTGGTGAGGCTCAAAGTCACCAACGAACCTCCAGAGTTTTTTAAGGAATTCACAGCGGAGTTGAGCTGTTTTTAAGAAAAGCATGAAGATGATTTTTATCAGGTTTTATAGGAATCAGAAAACCAGCATGGTATATTAAACATAGTATGGTATGGAGGTATTGATGGATATGGATGGGTATGAATGGTATTGATGGATATGGATGTATTGATGTATATAGATGAGATTGATGGATGGATATGTTTGGGTATGAACGGATATGGGTGTGGATGGTATTGGTATGGGTGGAATGGATAGCTATATATATTGATGGGTATGGCCATGGATGGTTATGGATTTGTATCGGTATGAATATGTATAGGTATGGATGGTATTGGATATAAATGGTAACGGGTATGGATGGGTACAGATGGGCATAGGTATGGATGGGGGTGCATGGTTATGGTATGGATGGTTATGGTATGGATGGGAGTAGATGGTTATGGTATGGATGGGAGTGGATGGTTATGGTATGGCTTGGTATAGGTATTGTTGGGTGTGGGTGGTTATGGTATGGATGGGTATAGGTGTGGATATGGATAGGTATGGATGATATTGATTTATATGGATGGTATAAATACGGATGGATATGTATGGGTATGAATGGATATGGGTAAGATTGGGTATAGGTATGTATGGGTGTGGGTGGTTATGGTATGGATGGGTATAGGTATGGATGGGTGTGGGTGGTTATGGTATGGATGGGTATAGGTATGGATGGGTGTGGGTGATTATGGTATGGATGGGTATAGGTATGTATGGGTGTGGGTGGTTATGGTATGGATGGGTATAGGTATGGATGGGTGTGGGTGGTTATGGTATGGATGGGTATAGGTATGGATGGGTGTGGGTGGTTATGGTATGGATGGGTATAGGTATGGATGGGTGTGGGTGGTTATGGTATGGATGGGTATAGGTATGGATGGGTGTGGGTGGGGTTATGGTATGGATGGGTATGAATGGATATGGGTATGGGTGTGTGTAGGTATAGATATGGATGGTTATGAACATGGATGGTTATGGTATGGATTGGTATGGGTATTGATAGGGATGGGTATAGGTATGGATGGGGGTGCATGGTACTGGTATGGATGGTTATGGTATGGATGGGAGTGGATGGTTATGGTATGGAGGGGTATAGGTATAGGTATGGATGGTATTGATGGATATGGATGTATTCATTTATATGGATGGTACGGATATGGATACAGATCTATGGATGTATAAGAATGGGTATAGAGTTATGAATGGGTGTGGATGGGTGGATATGAATATGGGTATATATATATAGTCTGGTATGGATATGGATTCTTCTTCTTCTTATTATTATTATTATCTATGTTTGAAAGTAAAAGGACCAAAAAAGAGCAAAGCTCTCAGTCTTCAGTCCAGACGGACACTGGATTACATTTGAGGCTCGGTTCACTCTGCAACTCTGAGCGGGTGGTGTGTGTTTTGACGGAATGTCCTCTTACTCTCTAACACAAGGTTAAATAAATCTCCAGCAAGTTCTAAGTGAATGACTTCTTATCACAGGCAAGATCGGTGTGATGAAAAGCATAAACGGAGTGAAGGAGTCGTTACCCTCTTTCCTGCGTCCTCCTCAAATATCAGCCTGCGGTGCTGCTCACACACCGGGGGATCAGAAACACACTTCAATTAGACAATGAATTCATTCTGTCCTTCAGGGCTGGAGGAAATGCTTTTGGACACTCATGCCACCCCAGCAGTGCCAATGCAAGATGGCAGTTACATGGAATGCCCGGGAATGCCAAAGCCTCACAGCTTGGGGAACTTTAATGAGGCTTTAATGTGGAGCTGCCAGAGACCCTCAACAAGGTTTTAATTACACGGGTTTCTCCAACTCCTCCTGCCTCCTCTTCTCTTTAACAGTATCATGATGAACATGGAGGCTCCAGCATCCGCTTTCCTACGTAATTATTAAGATTCTCAATCTGCATTAAGACCATTGTTAGTGTTAGACTAGCACTTCTGTCTTAATCCACAGGATTAACCTCTGTTCTGCTGAGCTCACAGCTGTGGAGGCAGTGTAAGGAGCGGTGGGACAGCGTAGTGGAGGACAGTGTTGATTTGCCTACTTCACAGTTCTGGTTTGCTTTGATATGAAGACTGAGATGAGATGAACTTAAGAAGTTTGTATGAACTTTTGTATATATTTATTATTTTGTAGAATTTTGTCACAGTATAATGGCTCAAGGCCTATATTCAGGGATGTCCTGGTGTGTTCCAGTGGATTGGGCCGATCCAGGCTTATTATAGTATAAAGAGTATAATGATGGTCTTGACATAATAACTTAATATGACCCGATTACCTGCATTCTGTATATATATTCTATATTGACCTAATAATGACTTTTTTACTCTAAATTCCAACATAATATTTCATAACCTTGATTTATTATCTTGACATCAATTATTTCCCCTAAATAATGACTTTTTGACTCAATTATATTATATTATATTATATTAAATTATATAATATTATATAATATTATATTATATTACATTATATTATATTATATTATATTTAACATTTTCTCAAGATCTTGAAATAACAGCATATGTTCAATTAAATTCAACCTAATATCCTGTCATGACATCATCTCTAAAAGCTGGCTCAATATCTAAACATAATGATGATGTTTTTTTCATATTATGACTAAATACATTATAAATTGACTAAATATACTGAAATATTGATTTACGTTTTCAACAATTTGACATGTCACAACATAACAACATTTCTGACTTAATATCTTGACATAATTTTCTTTAAATGTTAAATTAATATCACGAACTAGTAATTCAGAAGTTTTCAGAATTATAACATTGTCATATTTTGAGATAATAAGTATTAAATATTTTAAAAAATATTTTAAAATAGAAAATATTTTCTCAAATTATTGATCTAATGTTTCTAAATAATGAAATATTTACTAATGGACATAGTCTGTAATGACATGTTAATGGCTTGATGATGTCAGTGTTGTGTAGCAGGGTTCGGGTAAAGGGTTATGCAGTATTGCAGTTAAGGTCAGTATATGAATATTAATTCATAACAAAATATAAAAACATATTTTGGAGCCTTCGCCATCTTCACCACACCAAACTGTGTCCAAGAATGTCCAAGAAATCCAATTCAAACCTCCTATTTAAAGACTTCAATCACATTCCTCAAATAAAGGTGACGAGGAATCGTAACCCCAATCCAGCTCTGTTTAATTATCCTCTGCATCGCTGAGATGGAGCTTCATACCTGAGGAAATTTGCCGAGAGAGAAGAAGAAGCGAGGGAAAACAAAGCGAGTGTGAGGTCTGGATTTCTCAGTCCGGTTCATCGCTTCAGCCGGAATCGTAATTAATGTAATGTCCCGCGGCACTGAGTCATGACTCCGGAGAGTTTCCAGAATAAAATCAACAGCACAACCATTCATTCCCATCCTGGAGCGCACATCAGAACGTCAGCGGAACAACTGAGCAAATAACACTCTGCGTTTCTAAACTCGTCCCCGAAAACGTGATGCGAGGGTCACGACCCCGCATGGAAAACACCTTGCGGCCTCGGTGTTTACATTGGCAGGGATGCGCTAACTTCATCTCCCCTCTAATATAACTCTCATTCACGTACATTAGGCCTGATGGACAGCGTTCCCTCTGAGCTATTCAAAAAGTCACGGCTCCAGCGCCGGGCCAAGACACGGAACACGTCAACAGTGCGCTCCGCCGAGGTGGACGGAAGTGAACGGAAAGACAAACCTGCAGTGAAATGCTTAATGTTGGGAATTTTGCAGGTTTAAATGAAGCTAATTTAGTTTTTATGTGGAGTGAAGACATGTAGAGGCAAAAACTACCATTGGAGCCATTTGAGGCTTCAACATTTGACAAATTTTGAATATCTAAAAATTATCCTACCATATCAAAATGACATTAATTCTTCAAATTTTGCTTTAAAATCATAAAATAACTTTTTCCCGTCTAAATTTCAACTTAATATTCTGAAATAAATATTTATGTTGTATAATGTTACTTACTATCTTGAAATTATGGCATTTTATATCAATTGTGACTAAATATCTTGAGTTTTTTTTATTGATTTGAAATTAATTTTTCAAAATAATGACTAAATATGGCCAAATACATTCCCCCCAAAAAATCCTGACATAATATTTTAAAATAATGACTTATATATATGATAGCTTACATATTTACTTAACAATCTTGTTATAATTACTTATTTTCTCTTCATTTTAACTAGATACACTTTGCAGACAAAAGTATTGGGACACCCGCTCATTCACTGTCTCTTCTGAATTCAGGGGTATTAAAAAGAGTTGATCCTGCTTTTGTTGGAGTAACTGTCTCTACCATCCAGGGAAGACTGCTGTGGATTGCTGTGAGGATTTGATTGCATGCAGCGACAAGATCCCTAATGAGCTCCCCACTTCATCATCCCTAACTTCCCCAACTCATCCCATCCAAAAGTACTGGATGGAGCTCCTCCACTTCTTCTTCCACTGCTCCACAGCTCCTCAATGCTGGGGGGCTTTATACCCCTCTACTAGCCCACGCCTGACATTATTAGGCAGCATGGAGGCAATAGGGTGATGATGTTTATTATCTGCTCCAGAGACTCCTATTCTATTGGCGGTACTTCTTCTTCTCTACAGGGACTCGACAAGCTGTAGTAGCTGAATGAATTCATTAGAAAGCGTGTCCATAAATATTTGGACAAGTAGTGTATCTCATCTTCCTCAGCAGCTGGCCCTTAATTCCAGCTACTCTGAGCTTCACTTAGCTCTCTAAGTCACTTTGTCTATTCAGAGCCACGCCAGGTAATCAAATATGGAGTCTTTAATATGTGAGCTATTTTGGTCAGTGATCCGTTCATACCTCAGCATGAGTGACGCAGGAGGCGCGCAGACGAGCCGCTGCCGGCTCCAGCTATTATTGTTCTTTCATTAGCCGGTTAGCTGTGAATAGACAGTGACTTGTGCTGTGAGTCAGTGGCAGTTTTACTCGAACAAAAGCACAGCGCGGTTCTGGCTCCGCGAACGTCCACGTCCAGAGAGCCTCAGAGAGCCTCAGAGAGCCTCAGAGAGCCTCAGAGAGCGGAGGCATGATCTGACACCAACATTACTCCACCCTCACTCCCGCTCACTCACACACTCCTTTTACAGCTTAGTAAGCAGAGGACTAAAAGACAGAGGAGGAAAAGTCACAAGTCACCCCCACCCCTCTACTGCAGCCCCCCATACCACCCCCCACCCTCACCCCCCTCCTCCCGGAAGGCAGTAACCCTAATTCTACCACATCAACGTAAACACACTGGTCATCATTTATCCTCCAGGTCCAAACATTTGCTCAGGACTTGGCCCGAGCGCAGGCCTGCTGCGAAACAGTTTAGCCATGCTAATTCCCTCGCTGCTAATTAATCCCGGCGCAATTTTGGAGCCACGTGCGAAAACGTAAAACACCGGGGACGAATACAACCGCTGTGAATCATTTGGTGAGAAAATGACCAGCGTTCCCACTGATCTAAAACCCGGAGCCCAGAAAGCGGTCTGTCAGCGGCAGTTTAAGCCCCAAACGTGGCGCAGACATGCTAATAACTCGGCCTTCAGAGGCTAAACTGCAGGACGGTGGTTAGCATACAGTCTGTACTGTCCAGCACATTCGTCTCATTCATTCATTCACACTGAAGGCCGCAAAGGTTTGGATGGTCATTTTTGGGTCACGTGACTTTTTATTTTAAGGTATTCTGAAATTTCACAACTTTAGTCTGATATGAAGTCAAACAAATGTTCTGTCATAAAATAAATATTTTTTAGATATTAAGTCAAAATAGGGAGGTTTATATAGGTAAATATTAGGGTGTGAAGGATTTGAGAAGTTAAGACGCTGTTATATTAAAGTTTTACTTAGTAGATAATATATTTAGGTCAAAAATTTCAGAAAATTCAACATGTCATTAAAATACGTCATTACTAAATTTTAGATATTAAGTCAAAATAGGAAGGTTTGTCATTATTACTAAATATTAGGGTTGAAGGATTTGAGAAGTTAAGACGCTATTGTGAAATATTAAAGTTAATGTTTGAGACAACAATTCATTTTACGTAGATAATATATTTAAGACGTTAGGTCAAACATTTCAGAAAATGATATTAAGTCAACATGTCAATAAAATACGTCATTATTACAAAATAATATAAGTCAAAACTAAATATTAAAAAATATTAATTCAACAAAAAATTCTGTATAATAGAACAAAAAAATAAGTAAATAATATAGAAAATAATTAATTGTTGCAATTGGTATAATTATAATTATTATTTACAAAATAATAAGATATTAATTAAGATAATATTATCTTAATTATAAATAATAAATAAGAAAATAATTAAAACATTAAGCCAACCATTACATGATGTTTTTAAGATATTAAGTCAAACTATAAAAAATAGATTATTACAAAATATTAAGTTAAACTAAATATTTTCCAATATTAAGTCAAAATATTTCAAATAATGAAGCTAAAAAAGTATAAATATGGAATATAAGTACTTATTACAATTGTTATTATTATTATTATTTTCAAAATTAAGATATTAAGTCAAAATAAGTAATTATTTTGAAATATTTTAGAATATTGCATAAAATGCTTTGTAAAATAGTGAATTCTGAGAGAGTAAGATTGTAAGTCACAGGTTTGATGTACTGGTGCCAGAGATGTCAGAAATGATCTCAGACCCAAGCGAAAACCACAGTTAGCATCCAGCCTGAGATCAGTCTTGATCATCTGTGGCATGAAATACTCGTTAGCTGGATTAGAAATGATCCCCAAGGTTAAAATACTTCATTGGAACACACAAAGGCTGAATAGCTGAAGTGTGGTTAGTGCATGTACAGTCTGTACCGTGTCGGCCTACAGTATCTGACCTCAAGCTGCAATCAGCCTTTATTTACAGTAATACAGTACAGCGCGAAGGCCAGCCAGTGTTGCAGAGGAGCAGCTTCCACTGCACATCATGGCTGAGGAGAGGGGCTGGCCAGGAGCTCGGCACTTTCACAAAAGGCTCTCGCCGTTGATGAACCCGGTGCAGTTGTGCGGGGGAGATTTCCTGTGGACGTATCCCAGTTCATAAGCAAGGCGGAACAGGTCGGATGGAGTGCAAATCGCAGTGTTTGGCTGAACTCCAGACCACATTGCGGAGAGAGGCAATTCAATTAAAACAATGCAGCTCCAACAGACCCTCTGCTGTACTGTCTCAGAGCGCTCCAGCGTTGGCTAACGGCCGGGGTACGAGCATAATGGAATCAATTAGCAGCAGAGAATCTTAATGGGTTCTCTATTGTGCAGGGTGTGGATTTCGACCCGTGCGAAGGCTTAATCTTCTGTAGTGTAGAGTCTAATGTACTGTAGTCAGTGTGATTATACTGTACAGTGTACTGTAATGACCTTATGAGGGTTACGTACTGCGAATAGGGAACCACATAGCTTGCTAGAATGCAACACACACAGGATTACATTAACCTCTTAACTTTTTCAGAACAAATAAAGCGTATAAGGTTCATATTTGACAACTTAAACGTGAAAATGCACATTTGAATGATGACATTTTAATATACTCAAAATATGACATTGCTGTATTTGCTTAAAATATGAGGAAATACTCTCAATTTCACAATTTTCTCCCCAAATTAATCATTTTAACTCTATCTAGGACCCCACCTCCCCTTCTACCAAGTCACTTAAAGCTCAGCCAACCTCATCTATTCAAATGTTTGCTAATACAACATCAGTAGAGCTCAACATGATTGAAGGCTTCACTGGGGATCGAGCTTGCAACCTCCCGATAATAGGGCCAATGATAATATGCCATGGTGCGTAAGACCATGAATAGTAGCGCACCCTATATAAGCCACATATCAATCATACTGTGATTACTAACAGTGATAATAAGCTCTTATTGACACAAATAGCACCCTAAAAAAGCTCATATTCATTTAGGAAAAACATAGCGCATCCAACAAGAATACAAAAAAGCCTCAATTTTCCTTTTCTTCAGCAATGCAGTAAGACATGGTAGCTCCAAGACCGTTCTAATGGACTCTACATATTGCACTGTTCTACTGTGCAGCATAAAATGTGAAATCGATATTCGGCCTGTCAATTTCCAATAGGCCACTAGGGGGCGTGCAGAAAATGGCTATGGCTCTTCTACTGTTTTCTTTAAGGCTATTTATGTGTCTTAATGGGTTAGCAGCTTCGGGTATGACAGGATGCCTGATGGATCAACGTTTCCAATCAAGTTTTATGATCATCAGTTAAAAAAAGGGTTCTGTACAGTCCTGAATACTGACACCCCTGTTGTCAGGTTGGCCACTGTGCCTCTTTTCCATTTACGGCACAGTAGATATAATATTTCCAATTATCACATGTCACTCAGAGCCAGGTTCGGCATTCTGGAGAAGAACGTTCTGGCTGGGAGGGTTGTGTTTTATCCCCTGCTGGGTTTACCCCCTGGGCCAAACATATTAGCCTGTAACCCAGTGCTTTTCCAGCCCCTCCATGCCAAAAGCAGGGCCTGGCCAAAAACAGCTTAGACGGCACAGCAGCACTGAACAGAAACGTGACCTCAGCCGGGTCCTCGGCCTTGTTGCTATTTATTGAATGTAAACAGAAATTTCTAGTACATTTCCTGAGCGATTTGAAACCCTGATGCCACTTGGACGTGCTTCAGTCTAGAATTACAAAGGGTATTAACTTCATCACACTGTATGAACAGCATAAACAACATCAGTGATAATGAGCACAGATTTAAAGAAGCTCTACAGTCATTCTTCACTCCTAAGTGACCATTTTCTAACCTCTCTTAATATTTTAGGATTAAACTGATTCTGCTACTGTTACTTTAAGACTGCTATATATACCCTAACCCTAATCCTACCCTAAACCTTAACCTTAACCCTAACCCCAGTTCTGTCTAAGCCTAATTCTGTTCTAAACCTTAACCCTAAACCTAATTCTGTCCTAAACCATAACCCTAACCCCAGTTCTGTCTAACCCTAATACCACCCAAAACCTTAACCTTAACCCTAATCCCTCTTCTGTCTAACCCTAATTCTGTCCTAAGCCTTAACCCTAACCCTAATTCTGTCATAAACCCTAATCCCAGTTCTGTCTAACCCTAATTCTGTCCTAAACCTTAACCTTAATCCCTCTTCTGTCTAACCCTAATTCTGTCTTTAGCCTTAACCCTAACCCTAATCCCTCTTCTGTCTAACCCTAATTCTGTCCTAAGCCTTAACCCTAACCCTAATTCCGTCATAAACCCTAATCCCAGTTCTGTCTAACCCTAATTCTGTCCTAAACCTTAACCTTAATCCCTCTTCTGTCTAACCCTAATTCTGTCTTTAGCCTTAACCCTAACCCTAATCCCAGTTCTGTCTAACCCTAATTCTGTCCTAAGCCTTAACCCTAACCCTAATCCCAGTTCTGTCTAACCCTAATTCTGTCCTAAGCCTTAACTCTAACCCAAACTCCAGTTCTGTCTAAACCTAATCCTACCCTAAACCCTAACCCTAACCCTAGTTCTGTCTAACTCTAATTCTATCCTAAACCTTAACCCTAACCCAAACCCCAGTCCAGTCTAACCCTCTTTTCTTTCTAATCCTAACTCTAAACTCTAGATCCAGATCTGTCGAACCCTAATTACAGTTATTCTGACTGGCTGCTGCGTACTGTACTGTGCCCTCAAGAATGCGACACTCCTTATGAGTTCAGCTTGAACGGGTGGGGCTAAACCACTGTATTCAGAGCAGAGCTTTTACTGTGGATCAAACAAAGCAAGCAAGGCTGAGGGGGATGTATAGAAAAGGAAAAGAAAAGAGAGAAGCCGTCCACGCTTGTCTTCCTCTGTGATATCCTCTAATTAAGCCTGTAAGCTCATAGGAACCCCATCGATTAATACAATCCTAAATATGTGAAAATCTCACGGGTCAGCTGAGCTTGACACTGGCATCTCACGGCTTGCCCTTATTAGGGAAGACGGCGTCCTGCTGCAGGTCACATCTCTGCTTGCTGCCCTCAAAGACTAACATTAGTGTAGTATCCCAGAGTTCACAGCTCCTTAGACAAACTTGGACTGACCGGCTTAAAAAAAAATTAAAAAAGTTTTTACAGACTTCAAGTTGAGGTCATTTTTTTTTTTTTTTTTTTTTTTTTACAGCATCTTACCATCAGTACGCTAAAGGTTTTACAAGGATAGAAGGTGTGAATGGTCACCAGAGGATAGTCCTTGGCATGCCTCAGGGGTTTGTACTGAGGCCCACACGTTTGTCTTTGTCAGCAAGGCTGTTGGCTGGCGGGATGCACTCGCACACAGTCGAGAAGCATTAATTTCATATTAGCGTCTGGAAAACGGCACTGATGAAGCACTGCTTCACAGTTTATCTTCACGCTGCCTCGCATTTTCCATTCCAAAATCCCGCTAACGAAAGTCAAGGAATCACTGCCATTCCCAACTCCTCAAAGGCCTCTATCTCCTGACAGGATGTAGTCCAAACACCACTGGAATTCACTGTCCGTCAGTCCAAAAGATGATAACACTGAATTTGAATGATTCCAGCTCGGTTGTATCACGGAGAATGTTCCAGTTACAAAGCCTCTGTTGGTCTGGAGTGGAAAATTACTGGCTGTTGAACTTCTGGACACATCAGCAGAACATTCCAAACTCATCAAATGTTTGGGAATGCCTTGTTTTTCCACATTTCATCAAGGCTAATCGGCAAGATTTCTTGATTGGTTCGGAAAAGGGATTTAAATGTGGCCTTTACTTACCCCAAATAGCTGAACATGCCCACTGATAGAAAGTCCTACCCTTGTCAGCCCTAGAGATGTCCCAATCCCATCCATTGGATCCAGGCATATTGTAATGGATCAGGTACTGGCTATTTTAATCCACATCCAGTTTAGAGACTTTGTTTTAACCACAGTGTTCAGAGCGCCATCTGGTGTCCTCAAAGGGCCATTAACAGACATTATCCCCAGCCGGCTGCAGCAGCAGCAGTGCGGACGCTCTCAGAAGGTAAATAAAGGAGTTGAGGTTCTGCAGTGTGGAGCTACTTTACAGTGGGACCTGAAAACAGACCATAATATCTGACCCTTATAAAACTCTCACTGAAACGCTCTGTTGTACCAGCGGGAGAACCGGAGAACCGCTCGCCTTTCCAGCATGGGGTCTAAGTGGCCTAATGCGCTACCACTATGGCCCGGCCATCAGCAGCCGGAGTTCGGGAGTGCATAATTGGGCACCACAGGACACCTTCAGAGGTCTTGTAGAGGTCTTGTAGAGTCCATGCCTCAAATGGTCAGATCTGTTGTGGAGGCACAACAAAAGGGACCTCCTCAATACTGGATTGCTGATATTATTTTTTGGCAGGTATTATCAGTCTTGAGAGTGTTGCCATCCCGTTTTTAGCTGATCACAGCTCTTAGCACAGTCAGCTAGCTCAAGAGACAGTAAAGTTGGTTGGCTAGGGTTAGCTTTTAGCTTAGCACAGACACCTGCTCACTTCCCTGCTCGCTTTTGACTCACCTTTCTCCGGATCATCACTCAGGCAAAGCCGCGGTTGCGAGGCCTGGCTCGGGTAACAACCTGTATTCTGATTTCTGGCTTGGCCTGGCGGTGGTGAGCTGAGCTGATCTCCTGTGTTACTGAAGCACAGTCGAGACCAGGTCAGAAAATTACCGTGATATTACACTGAACTACAGCGTAAACATGCTCAAATACACATGCTGACTTTTGAGGAACCGAGTCCAGACCTGAGATTAGAGATTACATCAATCTGATGAAAGCAGGCTCATCATGGCTAATGGTGGAGGGAAAAAAACAGCTCAATGCTTGGGCCTGAACATCTTTTCCACATTAGACGGCCTCCTGGTCCTGTCGTTAGGAGGAACTGATATCATAATCAGAGAATGTTAACTTTCTGTCTGATCGCTGGGAGAAGAAAGACAGGGCATGAAAGCTTGTGAGTGTGCAGTGCTTCTCTGTCCTGTTTTAGACCTTTAATTCATTATTTATCAGACTTTATACAGCAACGTTAATCCTCTAGACTCTAAACTCATTCTGATCCAACAGGTTTGTTTTCTCAAGACAATAAAGCTTCACACACACACACACACACACACACACACACACACACACAATGTTCTCAGCTTCTGCCGGAGAAATAAACAGGTTTTAAAGAATAGCTTCAAAAAGGGGTTTTCAAAGAGAAGGCTTCAGGCTTTAGAGAGGTTTCAGCTTCACATCTCTACAACCCCAGACTCTGCTAATATCAATCAATACCAGGCAGTTTAACCAACCTCTCCTCGCTCACAGACACGCCCAAACACACTCCTCAGCAGCTGCAGCGAGACTCAACAAGCTGCTCACTCTGACTCTGAAGTTCGGCCTCTGCCAGAAAATAAAAGCTCACGCCTTTAAACCCTAAAACAATCACCTCTAATTCCCTAATGAATCAACTGAAATAATTAGAAGATACTGATACATTCATACTGGATACTGAATAATTCATAGTAGATCTGGAATAATTCAAAGTGGCTAATGAGTTATTATTAGTTATTATTAATTTATTCATAGTGGTTATTTAGTAATTAGCAGTAACTGAATAAATTATACTTGTTATTGAATAATTCATAGTGGGTACTGTGTAATAAGTGGTTGATGATTAATTCATAGTGGATGACGAATAAATCACAGTATATACTGTATAATTTACAGTATAGTATTTCATGCCTAATTAGTAGTTACTAAATATTTTGTAGATACTGAACAATTTACAGTGGTTACTGTGTAATTAGTGGCTACTGATTAATTCATAGTGGTTACTGTGTAATTAGTGGCTACTGATTAATTCATAATGGTTACTGTGTAATTAGTGGCTACTGATTAATTCATAGTGGTTACTGTTTAATTAGTGGTTAATGATCAATTCATAGTGGTTACTGTGTAATTACTGGTTAATGATCAATTCATAGTGGTTACTGTGTAATTAGTCATTACTGATCAATTCATAGTGGATGATGAATCAGAATATACTAAAAATTTACAGTATAGTATTTCATGCCTAATTAGCAATTATATTTAGTAGATACTGCACAATTTACAATTTACAGTTTAATTAGTAGTTACTGATTAATTCATAGTGATTACTGAATATTGATAGTATTTTCTGAAAACATCATACTGGAAACTAAATAAATCCCAGTACATACTGAATAATTTGCAGTATAATATTTGTGTATAATTAGTAGTTACTGAATTAAATATTGAATAATTTGATATGCAGATACTAAACATTTCACAATGGTTACAGAAAGTCACAAATCTTTACAACCTCTCGATACTGTGTGTCATACACATGTATTTTGTCATGGCTTTGAACATGGCTCGGCCAATCAGATTATAGGACCAGAACTGCCTTCTTTGTAATGACAGTTTTTCACCATTCTGTCAGGATCCACTCAGATCAGACGTCATTTCTATAGACGTATTTCAAATAAACTCACATTAGCACATATGAAGTCAGAATACATAATAATCAATGGCCACCAAATACGAGCCATATGACTGAGCAGGAAAACAGCTAGCCTGCGCTCAACCAGTCCAGCTATTCCAGCAGTGCGCCATCAGGGAAGTGTGCCCTAATATGGTTTTAATCAGCTGGGCACTTTAATAATAAAAAGCATAACGTCTCTGATACACACGGCCCACATTCGCCAGCAGAACTTGGACAGCCCACTAACGTCCAGCTCATAATCAGGAAGTCAGAAGTACACGGAGTCACTGTTCCCTGGCCAAGTGTGTGTGTGTGTGTGTGTGTGTGTGTGAGCACCCAATCCCTTCCATCTTTTACTTGTCTTAGCCCTCCGTTTAACAGCTCACTAATACAGATGTGCAGAAGTTTCCCCGTAAATCTCCCGAACCAGAAAATACAACACAACTGGAGACTTCAGCAGGACGCAGCGCAGCTGTGTCGGCTTTCGCTGCGGACGCTGAACCCAGATTTTAAGAAACACGACATGTGACAACTTTTGCCATTATAGAATTTTTTTTTAAAAGTGATAGTTAGCAAAAACTTTGCAAAAACTTCTGCAAAAAAACACAAGACAAACAAGATATTCCCTTTGTTCTGAAGCATTATAAAGGTCATACACCCAGCATGATCAGATACACATGAAGTTAAGGGTTTAGCATGCTACATGCTAACTGATGCACATAAGCTTCCATGACATGAAAGCTACATTACAAATACATAATTATGTGCTCAATTCCCAGAATTAAATAACAGCACTAATAACCTATATCTCGTCTCATTTTGTCTTGTTTCATTTCGTCTAATCTCGAGGTGAAACGAGACGAGACAAGATATGACAAGATGAGCTAAGACAAGACGAAATTAGATGAGACAGGATGAGACGAGACAAGACCAAGGTGAGATGAGATTTAATGCACGCGACAGGGTGAGACGAGACAAATCAGGGTGAGATGTGACGAGTCAGGGTGAGACGAGACGAGATGAGATGAGACGAGACAGGGTGAGACGTGACGAGACAAGTTGAGTTGAGACGAGGTGAGACGTTTCTAGGATCCCATTTCCCATTTAGGATCCCATTTCTAGGATCCCAAAAGAAGGACATGTCTGGGAAAAAGGACACCCCAAAGCTAAGCGACCTTTGAAGATCTGGTCAGACTCTGTACAGGGTTCTTTTCCTCCTGGTAAAACTCTGGGCCTGGTTAGATACAAGGCCTGATCTTGGACTAATCTGTTATCCATCAAGAACCCTTATATTAATCTCAGCCTAATTAGAATCAAGAGAACTGGCCCATAATGTCTAAACCAACTGGAACCGCTGTGCCCCTTCCTTTGTCCAGATGCCGCCGGGCTTCTTTTCAATGGCCACTGATCAAGTTCATCAAGTGCAGGACAGGCTGCCCTGCTGTCATTAAAGCCATAACATCATGTTTAGGAACAAAGCCCAGTGAAACTAAACCTCAGACTGTTCGAGGGGATGTGAGGAACCTGCTGTGCTGGCAGTGCACGGCAAACACACACACACACACACACACACTTTAATGCACGGGTCTGCAGCATTCATCTACGTTACATCATCAGGCTTACTGTACAGCAGCAGTTCTACCAGAAACGACCACGAATTAAGCTTCTGACAACAGAAACAAACAGTCGTGGACGTCCATGGCAACATACTGATCTGTTCTACAGTGTCAGTGTCAGAAGTTTGGGGACTTTTTGGGGTTTGGGGCTTGATTTTAAAACAAATCGTCAAACAAGACGTTAACAGGTGTGGCAATGAGAAGGCAGTACTGTAGAAGCAAGCACTGACATGATATCTATCCTGGACATTTTACAAAAGTTTAACCCCCCACCCAGATGCCTTTCTTAGATCCCCAAAGAAGGACATGTCTGGGGAAAAGAACACCCCTAGTGAAACTAGACCTCAGTTTCAGAGACGAGACGAGACAAGGCAAGGCGAGGTGAGAGGAGAAGAGAGGAGAATGTCTGGGAGAAGAAAGGAGAAAAGGGGAGAAGAGAATGTCTTTGGAGAAGAGAATGTCTTTGGAGAAGAGACGAGACGAGATGAGACAAGAAGAGAAGAGATGAGACGAGTCGAGACAAGACCAGGCAAAAGGAGAGAAGAGGAGAATGTCTGGGAGAAGAAACGAGAAAAGGGGAGAAGAGAATGTCTTTGGAGAAGAGACGAGACGAGATGAGACAAGAAGAGAAGAGATGAGACGAGACGAGACAAGACCAGGCAAAAGGAGAGAAGAGGAGAATGTCTGGGGAGACGAGACAAGATGAAACGAGACAAGAAGAAAAGAGAAGAGAATAGACAAGATGAGACAAGATGAGACAAGGCAAGACAAGTGGAAAGGACAGGAGAGGAGAATGTCTGGGAGTGAAAGACGGGACAAGAGGAGACAAGAGGCGAGGAGATTAAGATAGAAGAGAAGAGAAATAATGAAGACTGGGAAATGTAGTCTCTGGGAGAAGAAAAGTGAAGAAAGGAGACAGGAGAGAAGAGGAGAAGAGAAGAGAAGAGAAGAGAAGAGAAGAGAGGAGATTAGATGAGAAGAGAGGAGATTAGAGGAGAGGAGAGGAGAAGAGAGGAGATTAGAGGAGAAGAGAGGAGATTAGAGGAGAAGAGAAGAAAAGAGAGGAGAAGAGAAGAAAAGAGAGGAGAAGAGAAGAGAAGAGAGGAGAGGAGAGGAGAGGAGAGGAGAGGAGAGGAGAGGAGAAGAGAAGAGAAGAGAAGAGAGGAGAAGAGAAGAGAAGAAAAGAAAGGAGAAGAAAAGAGAGGAGAAGAGAAGAGAGGAGAAGAGAAGAGAAGAGAAGAAAAGAAAGGAGAAGAGAAGAGAGGAGAAGAGAAGAGAAGAGAAGAGAGGAGATTAGAGGAGAGGAGAAGAGAAGAGAGGAGATTAGAGGAGAAGAGAGGAGAAGAGAGGAGATTTGAGGAGAAGAGAAGAGAAGAGAGGAGATTAGAGGAGAAGAGAGGAGAAGAGAGGAGATTTGAGGAGAAGAGAAGAGAAGAGAGGAGATTAGAGGAGAAGAGGAGAAGAGAGGAGATTAGAGGAGAAGAGAGGAGATTAGAGGAGAAGAGGAGAAGAGAAGAGAGGAGAAGAGAAGAGAAGAAAAGAGAGGAGAAGAGAAGAGAGGAGAAGAGAAGAGAAGAGAAGAGAGGAGAAGAGAGGAGAAGAGAAGAGAAGAGAAGAGAAGAGAGGAGAAGAGAAGAGAAGAGAGGAGAAGAGAAGAAAAGAGAAGAGGAGATTAGAGGAGAAGAGAGGAGAAGAGAGGAGATTAGAGGAGAAGAGAGGAGAAGAGAGGAGATTAGAGGAGAAGAGGAGAAGAGGAGAAGAGATTAGAGGAGAAGAGAGGAGATTAGAGGAGAAGAGAGGAGATTAGAGGAGAAGAGGAGAAGAGGAGAAGAGATTAGAGGAGAAGAGAGGAGATTAGAGGAGAAGAGGAGAAGAGAGGAGATTAGAGGAGAAGAGGAGAGAAGAGAGGAGATTAGAGGAGAAGAGAGGAGAAGAGAAGAGATTAGAGGAGAAGAGAAGAGGAGAAGAGAGGAGATTAGAGGAGAAGAGGAGAAGAGAGGAGATTAGAGGAGAAGAGAGGAGATTAGAGGAGAAGAGAGGAAAGCTGGAACACCCAAAAACAGACCTTTGATCGGCCCACCTGTGTGTGTGTGCTTTATACAGCGCAGGCCTCAGACTTAGCAGATCATTCTCTAAGTTCTAAATGCTGCTCACTAAAGCCAAGTCTCGCGTAAGCTGCTGTTGGAAAACAGCTCTCACGTCACCGCCTGCTTATCTAAACACACACTGCTGGGTCCGGATGACATAAGACAGGCCGCTCCGCTGGGCACACACTCGTCCACGGCGCAAACACTCCGACTTCACACGTCCTTCTTGTCTCCAGCTAGCAGACCACCAGTTGTACACACATTAGAAGAGTGTGGGTTTCCCTCCACTTCCCAGCAGCCCCGCGCTGGTGTATTCTGCTCCCTCTTGCCAAATAAAGGAAGGAGTACGAGCAGAGGGGGCACGGCCGCGGCCAGACTGTTTGCAGACCTGTGCTATTTGAGGGGACAAACACGGCGCGGCCTGACAGAACAGGCTCAGTAAACTTGCCAAACAGCGACCAGCAGATACAGCATGACCACCAGGCCCCAGAGGCCCCAGATAGGAACATCACGTACCTCTGATGAAGGAAATGTCAGCAGATTTCAGGCACCCTTCATTTATTTCATTTCCAGTCAACAGCTAACAGCTAACAGCCGTTAGGTAGAAGTTATTTACTTCTCAGAGGCAGCAAAAAGCAGAGACAGCTACTGAAGAGAGAGAGAGGAACAAATACGCCCTCCAGTCACAGCTGGTGTGAACAGCAGCATCACCCCAAACTGATAAAGTCTTCAAACATCCAGCTAAAAACAAGAGGAGAAAATAAAAGAGTAAGAGAAGAAAACAAGAAATGAAAAGAGAACTTTGAGGAACCAAAGAAAGAGAAGATAAAAGAAGAAGGAGAAAGGGAAGATCAAAGAAGAGAAGAGGGAAAAGTGAAGTTTGAAGATGAGAGAAGATAGCAGGAGAAAAGAGAAGAGAAGAGTAATAATAATTTTGAAGATTATAAAAATAGAATATAAAAAAGATGAGAAGACATCAAAGATGAGAAGAAAAAACTAAGAATTAAAGAAGATAAAAGATGAGAAGAGAAACAGATTCTACTGTAGAAAAGAAGAGAAATGAGACTGAAAAAGAGAATAAATTATCTAAGAACTGAAGATCAAAGAAAAGAAGAGAAGATATAACAATTGAATAATTTTGAAGATGAAGAGAAGATTAAAAAAGTGAAGAGAGAAAAGTGCAATTTGAAGATTAGAGAAAAAAAACAAGAGAAGAGAAGAGAGGAGAAGATCTAAGAATTGAAGAGAAGATTAAAGAAGGTAATATCAAAACAGAAAAGATGAAGACATTAAGATGAGAAGAAAACAGTAAGAATTAAAGGAGATAAAAGAAGAGAAGAGAAGATCTAAGAATTTAAAAATTTTAAAGATTGAAGAGAAAAAATATTAAAGAAGTGAAGAGAGAAAAGTGAAATGTGAAGAGAAGAGAAGAAAAGATCTAGGAATTTAATAATTGAGGAAAAGGCTAAAGAAAGAAATATCAAAGAAAAGATAAGAATATATCAAAGATGAGTAGAAAAAACAAAAATGAAAGAAGATAAAAGGTTCTTAAACTGTAGAAAAGAAGAGAAGATGAGACTGAAGAAGAGAATAAATTATCTAAGAATTGAAGATCAAAGAAGAGAAGACAATATCAAAGACAAAAAGAAGAAAGTAGACCTTAGAATAGAAGAGAAAAAAAGAAGTATGGAGATTAAAGAAGATTAGAGATCTTAGGGTCTAGAAGATCTGAGGGTAAAATGAGGAGTGAAGTTCTCTAAAGCTAAATCTACAGAATCTCAGAATCACAGTGATTGCAGACGGGGTGGAAATCAGCTCTGGTGCTAAAACCAGAAAAGTCCACAGACCCCTTCAGATACAGGAAGCCCACCAAATCCCTCCACTCATGCTGCTGCAGGAGCTCAGTAAATGACCCACTTCCACCGCGTATACAAACCCGACAGATAAAAATAACTTTGGGCTGCTGTTGGAGATCTATGTGAGCTTTTCCCTCTAACAGCAGATAGGGCCTCGGCACTGAGTCAGGTTAGTTCCTCCCACAGCGGTCACAGTAAAACTGAAGCGTGTGGAGTTTAGCTGGACGACTGCCCTCTGAAATGCCTCACCTGGTTTGAGGTAATGTGTTATATTCCTTTAAATCAGTGAGAGCAGCTTTGAGCTACACCAGTGACTGCAGGCGCAGAGCCAGAAACCATACAGTTTAGGTTTAATTAGTTGGGGATGGTAAATAGGATGTGAACCACCTGCTCCACCAGGGTGGGTCATGTTCTAGAGAAATTTACAAGATGCCTTTGGCCATTGGAGAGTCGTCAGTATAGCTGGTGTTAGTGCTGTACCGTGATTTTGGTGAAAAACCTTCAGCAAGGAGGATTAAAGAAAAGAAAAGAAGATCAAGGAGGAGAAGGTTGAAGAAGAAAATAAAATATTAATGAACAAAAGAGAAGATCAAAGAAGAGAAAAGAAGAGAGGATCAAAGTAGAAAAACAGAGGTATGAACAAAGAAGAGAAGATCAAAAAAGAAACGAAAAGATCAAAGAAAAGAAGATCAAAGAAGGGAAGAGATGATCACAGAAGAGAAGGTCAAAAAAGAGAGGAAATCAAAGAAAAGAGCAGAAGACTAAAGAAGAGAAAAGAAGAGAAGATCAAAGCATAAAAACCAAGAGAAGATCAAAGAAGAATAGATAAAAAAAAAGATTCAAGAAGAGAAAAAAAAACAGACTATCAAAGAAAAGAAAAGAAAAGAAAAGAAAAGAGATCAAAGTAGAAAAAAATGAGATCAAAGTAGAGAAGATCAAAAAAAAGAAGAGATCAACGAGCAGAAGATCAAAGAATAGATAAAAGAAGGGAAGATCAAAAAGAGAAGAGAAGATCGAAAAAACTGACTATCAAAGAAAAGAAAAGATCAAAGTAGAAAAAACGAGAGATCAAAGAAGAGAATATTTAAAAAAAAGATCAATAAACAGAAGATCAAAGAATAGATAAAAGAAAAGAAGATCAAAGAAGAGAAGATCAAAGTAGGAAAAATGAAATAATATCAAAGAAAAGAAAAGAAAAAAAATAATAATAATAATAAAAAAAAGAACAGTGAATTAGATCAAAGAAGAGAATAAAAGATGGAATATAAGAAGAGAAGATTTGGCCGCAGAGCCAGAAACAAAACAGTTTGAGTTTTATTTGTTGGGGATCGCAAATGGGATGCGAACCACCTGCACCACCAGGGTGGGTCGTGTTCTGTGAGGAATTTACGCGAGGAAAATGGAGACGCATGGGAGAGTCGTCAGTGTAGCTGGTGTTGATGCTGTAAAGTGATTTGGGTGAAAGGCCTTCAGCAAACGAACGATCTTATCATGTCCAAGCACTAAAGAACGCTGGAAAAAGTATTAAATCAACACGGACAGACTGGGTTGGGGTTGGGGGGGGGGGGGGGGGGGGTTGGGGGGTCAGACTCTCTCTCTCTCTGAGGCACGGGAGAAATTTAACATGTGTTTAAAGAGTAATTACGGAAATCTCCCACGCTGCTCCGAGCTGCCAAAGCCCAAACTTACAAAAGGGGAGACCTCAAATCGCTCCTCAGAACATGTCCCGTATGGATCTGTCAAGGTAATCACACCACTTCCCGCCCAAGGTGGACATCAATTAGAACAATTTCAGTGGAATTTGTGTTGAGGTAGTCAGCTCTCGTTCGTTTCAGGGGGAGTTAGTGAAGCTATCTGAAGCAGATCTTCTGCAGTAGCTTATATACTCTGTGGCTTTTCCGTGCTGTATATAATCATACGTCTTGAGAGGACTTTAATGCCTCAATCCATCATCCGTACTGCCGCCGGACCTGCCAGGGAGGGTTCTTGCTGACCTACCGACCCAAAAAATGCACTAAAGACCATAAATGAAGGCTGTCCGGGGCTGCGATCTTAACCCTTGTGAGGCCAGGGATGGTCATTGTGGCCTTCAGTTATTTAACATTAATTTAAACTAGAATATAATGCAGAGTGACGGCACAGCTTATGTCATTCCCTGGTGGTTGCTATGGGGTTGCTCCACTATGTGTCCAAATGTTTGTGGACACCCCTTCTAATGAATACATTCAGCTGCTTTAGGTTGCACCCATTGCTGACACAGATGTGCAAATGCACACACACAGCTTGTGTAGTCCCTGTAGAGAAGAAGTACTGCCAATAGAATAGGACTAATAAACATGAACCTACTGGAACCTACACCATGCTGCCTAATGCCAGGCGTGGGCTAGGCTTTTGTTCCATATAAGATGGTTTACCATATATAATCATTGCCAGGGTGTTGGTATGTGGTTGCTATGCTATTCAAGGCAGATGCTATGGGGTTGCTAAGGTATCCCAGGTGTTTGCTAGAACGTTGCTAAGTGTACGGTTAGTTATCTAATTATTCTTGGTAGGGAACTGCCGGTTGGTACTTGCTATGCTATATATGATGGTTGCCAGGGTGTTGGTAGGTGGTTGCTATGTTATTCAAGGCAGATGCTATGGGGTTTTTATGGTATCCCAGGTGTTTGCTAGGATGTTGCTAAATATACAGTTAAATTTCAGATGATTCTTGGTAGGGAACTGCCGGTTGGTACTTACTATGCTATATATGATGGTTGCCAGCCAGGGTGTTTGTATGTGGTTGCTATGCTACTCAAGGCAGATGCTATGGGCATGTTATGGTATCCCAGGTGTTTCCTAGGGAGTTGCTAAGTGTACGGTCAGTTCTCTGATGATTCTTGGTAGGGAACTACCAGTTGGTACTTGCCATGCTATATATAATGGCTGCCAGGGTGTTGGTATGTGGTTGCTATGTTATTTAAGACAGATGCTATGGGGTTGCTAAGGTATCCCAGGTGTTTGTTAGGACGTTCCTAAGCGTACGGTTAGATTCTTGGTAGGGAACTGCCGGCAGGTTGCAATTCTATTCTGTTGCTACGGTATTCTTGGGAGTTGCTAGGATGTAACAAGGTGTATGATTTATTTTTCCTATGACTGAAAGCAACAGTGGTCTGGAAAGTGTTAATAATCACAACGAACATAAAATCCCAGCTCCTATCAGTGGGGGTCTAATGAAGCTGAAATCGCCGAGGCTCCTCTGTTCTACAAACTCAGAAAAGCCAGTTTTTTGATTCTGTTTTGATTGGGCCCCGAATCCGAGCGGTCCAGCCAAAATCCGGGTGCTTGCTTTGTTTTTTTTTCGGACGGTATTAAAACTAATTAGAACAAAGAGGCCTTCTCAGCCTACGAGCCCCCGGCTTGCGAGGGGAGAAAGTGGAGAAAAACCCAAACATCTATTGTTGTTTCCTGATGTTGACTCTGCGTAAAATATGAGAATATGCAACCGTTAGAGGTTTGGAAGTGATTCAGTCTCTCCGCTCACGTCCAGGGAGTTGAAAGGGAAAAGGTCTGGGCGGTGATTTGTTTTGCCTCACCTCCTGAACCAGACGAATGTTCGATCTACATTGAAGTGGCTCTGAGCAGATGCACGGCTAAACAGCTGCTTCGCAAATCAAGGCAATGACCTGCTTGCGCGCAAAAGCCGAACCCGGGTTCCAGAAGACACCGCCCACAAACAACACCCCGTAACAACAGCAATTCCCGCACATTCCCGTCCACCAGCAAACGGAAGCAAACAAACAGCCCCTGTAGACGGAGCATCTGCGAGCGAGGGACTTCTGCTAAAGCCTTCACGGCCTGCGATGACACCGGTCCCAAATCCATGTGGCTTGTTCGGCTCAGGCTGGGTAAATAAAACAGAGTTGCCAAGGAGACCAGACCACATCCCCAGGCAAGGCTCTGGATTTATCAGGCCGTCGTTTTTTTTTTTTTTTCCTAGCTAGAACCGATGGGAAACTAATCAAGGTGTAGCTCCCACAAGGATAACAAGCCCAAGCCTCTGTCAGTAATGAAGTGCTCTGGATGGGCTCCATTTCTTTCATGTGGGGTCAGATACTTGCCTGGCCACTAGCTCCTCTCACTCAGATCCAGGCCAAGAGCGAGCGAGCGAGAGTGAGTGAACGCCAGTGAAAGCAAGTGAAAGAGGAGGAAGAGCGAGAGCAAGCAGCATGATGGACATGAAGAATAGATCCATGCCTCTGCAGGGAATCCCTCATCACCAGGAGAACCAATTACCAGAGACAAATTGCGCCGCGAAGGAAGGGTTTACAGGGGATACACATGGAAGCTTCCCGTGACGTCGCGCAATGCAACGGTACATCACTCTCGCCTCTGGACCACTGGAGGGAAAGCTTTCATATCGAGATTACTGCTAAGACCCCGAGGGGGGCAAACATGCCGGTCATGTTTTGGGGGGGGGGGGGGGGGGGCGGCGAAGATGCTGCTGTGGTCGATCTGTACATCATCACGTAACACGCCGGCAAAGAAACAGATGGAGAGAGGAGAACTCGCCCGTTATGAACGAATCTCGGTTGGAGGATTGCGGGCAGAGCCTGTCAACCAAACAAGGCCATTCCCGCGCTGGCTTTTCCCTCATTGATATCTGCAGCTATGCTAGCACTCCGGCATCACGTCGTCCATCAGCCATCTGGTGACAGGCAGATGCAGCCTAACACACACATGCTCGGGCCCCAGACGGTATCATAAATAAATGATCGGTCTGCGCTGAAATGTAGGCTGCTACTGCAGGGAGGGGAGCTTTATCCTGATCCGTGTGGGTCAGGGAAAATGAGTCCAAGGTGTTTTCAGCTTCGTACGGTGAATAATAGGATCTCGACTCCTCCTCGATACCTCAGGCTGAAGGTGCAGTAAAGCATATACAAGATAACGATATACCGACATACACTCCACGTCTTCTACATTCCATATTAATGCACCACTGTTTTATTTATTTATTAATTTATTTATTTTACTTTTATTTATAGATTTTTCACATTTTACAATATTGTCAGCTCCTCGGTATCGCGCCCACAGGTTCACATAAGGCCTCTGTTGTATTTCAGTTCATGTGTGTCGATTGATGTTCGTTTGTGTTCATGTTTGGTTCATCGTGTCGATTCAGTCTCGTTTAATGTTAATCATGTTCATGTGTTTCACCTGGGATCTGGGTATCCTTAAGGAGCTTCGACGCTGAGCTCCTGGCCGAGAATTGGAAAGTTTGGAACCTTGAGGTTAATCTAGAGGTTCCCGATACGGCTCACGGTGCGTTTAGGCCAGCTTCAGCTCTTCGTCCACGTTCTTCAGCAGGCCACCTGGCCATCCACGGATTCAGTGAGGCACAAGACAGACCCACGACTCTCGCTCCAGCTAGGCGACCCACTTCCACGCTGCAGTGCCAGGTTTGGTCGGCCTAGCCATTTTTGGTTCAGCGGCTGGTTCCCCAGCCCTCTTTCCTCTTCATTAGTTCTCCCCTGGTTTCCCCAGGCTCTGCCTACAGGTTTTCGTTAGTATTCCCCTTGTCCCTGCCCTGCTCAGCAAGCTCCCAGAGTCCCCTCAGTCTCAGGTGTGTTTCATTTTCGCCGTCTGGTTTGTCGTGTTCGCTCTGTTTTTACATTTATGCCTGTTAGCTGCTGCTTCATTGGACCCATCTCTGCGAGTGTTCATCTCTCTGTGTCTGGCCTAACCCGCCGTGACAAATATACAATGAACAAACACCCCCCGCCCCACCCTTCCCATACCTGTTACACCAACTGGAAGTGACATTTTAAGAGATGACAGAGTATACAGTCACAAAAAGTATTTAAACCTACATTTTCTAAATATACAGAGCAGAAAATTCAAAAATCCAACATATACAACAATTTATAAATGAAATGGTATTTACTTTTGTAATCCCAAAAGCTATCTTAAATTTATAACTGTAATTTGTGATTCCTTTACTAATTAGTATGTGGGGGGTCTGACAGAGATTCAAAATAATCAATAAAGGTTTTCCAATAAGAAGTAAATTTGTGTTGATCCACGCAAAGTATACTTAATTAATTACTATTAACGTTAAAAAGAACATCATGTCTGTGAGCCAGGAGCTAAAAGAAGGGGGCTTGTGAGATTTCCACTGTACTAATATTCTACACTACGGGTTATAAGGGAAGCAAAGGCCGTGATCTGAGATTGTTTAGAGGTTAGCTGCAAACTGGAATCCAGAGTCCCAAAGATAGTGAGTGCACCACTGTTTCAAACCCAGTCAGTCAGTCTAACAGTGTCTACGTTTTCTGTTAGCTTGCTCCACGCTAGCCAGCAGTTACAGACTTTCACAGCTCGCCTTTCTGGTCTACGGACAAGCTGAGGGTTCTGAGGATCAGGGAAGCTGCTTCTACACATGCTCTTCAGTATGACTCGTAAGACTGAGTTGAAGATCTAATCACATCCAGACAACGAGACATATCGTGTCGAATTCCAGGATGTTTCAATAAAAGCACATGAAGTGTGAATCCAAGTCTTGTGAATCCAAAGAGTTCACTTCCAACATTGGAGCGTTTTAGAAGACCTTCAGCTTCAGCAGTGCACCCTTCCCAGCCTCAAAGGCACATTCAATCAGTACAGATCTTTCCTTTAATATCAACCGGTCAACAAGGTCACTCCTCAAATCCACAGCTCGCTTTCTTTCTTCGCTTTATATTGGGAATGAAGTGGGGTTAAATAAGGAAAGCAGTAAACAGCACCTTGGAGGACGGGTACCTGCCGGAGGATAGCAGCTGTTAGAGGGTCGGGGGTGGGGGGGGTGGCTTTTCATCTAAAAGCGTCCCATAATTGAGTTAGGACAGAAACGAGCCTCCGTGACATTCAGCTATTCTTACCCGCCATGCTCCCCTGGGGACTGGCTGACCTATTCAACAAGTGGCCGAGATGCCTAGGCCTCGCTAGGCCGACGAGGGGGGGAATTCCACTGTCAGAATCGCGTAGCGTCAGACATGGACACAGAACAGCTCTTTAGGCCTGGGCTGGGGAGCTGGAACTGGGCCCCCACAATGACAGGATGTAGATTAGGAGCTGCATCAAAGAGAGGCGCAGATAAACCCAGAGAGACGAATGGGGTCAGGACATGATAACAGCAACTGACCCAGAAAAACGAGCCTATCGCTGTCTGATTGCAGAAACGTGCCACTCTCAGACTCTCGGACGGCCCATAACCGCAATCTTCCGCCACGTATCAAAGACAAGAGCTGGATGTTTCGGAGACTTGGACTGCTTTCAGCGCCCGCGGTAATGAGCTTTATCAGACTGGATTTCACAGCCAAAGTGGATCCGAGAGCTGACACGAGGCAATAACCATGCCCAGAGTGGACGAAGAGAGGGGGAAGAGGGGCAGTGTTATGACTCGTTCTTCGTGTCAAGAACCTGGGCATCACGGCTCTTCAGCTCAAAAAGGGGGCAGTGCTAGGACCAACTTTTAAAAAATAAAATAGGCCCTAAAATAGAACCCTGTGGGACTCCTCAAGATAAACTAAGGAAAATGGTTTCTTTAAGGTGCACCTATTGATGACATAGATGTACAAAAAAATGAGTTGTATAAAGCCCTCCAGCATTGAGCTGTGGAGCAGTGGAAGAACTGTGCTCTCTGGAATGATGGATGGTGGTGGAGCTCTATCCAGTCCTTTTGAATGGGATGAGTTGGGGGGAGTTGGGGATGATGAGGTGGGGTGGTGATCAATCATCCAACATCCTGACCTCACTAACACTCTTGCTGCTGAATGCAATCAAATCCTCACAGCACAGCAGTTACTCCAACAACAGCAGCACCAACTCTTTTTAATATCTTTGGAATTCAGAAGAAACAATGTATGAGTGTGTCCAAATACTTTTGTCTGTGTATCGTGTGCGTAAAATACTAATTCAAGGGTTCCGAATATTTACAGACAAACATTAGCTGAAGCATCGGTGCAGCTGTAGTCCGAAGAGTCGGGTGTAGCTGTGTATATCTGGTGGTAAGTGATGCATCGGCTAAGTAACCCCAGAATCCACCCACCCAGCCTTGAACTGTCTCACGGGATGGTTTCCCAGGTAACAGCACTCCTACACAGCTATCAGATTTACGAGATCGTGCACCCGGTCCAAAAAACAAAAACACTCCCTGTACAAAAAGTGTGTGTGTGTGTTTATGTATGTACATGCATGTGTGTGTGTGTGTGTGTGTGTGTGTGTGTCTATGAGTTAGTCAGACAGCCCATAGAGCCCCATGAAGCATTTGGGCCAGGAGTCATCTGCACACACACACACACACACACACACATATACACAGTAAGACAACACACAAGAAGCACAACAAAATCTGCATCTCTAATCACACACAGATAGACTCTCTACTGCAAAGCCAAAGCAGCCAAGGCCAAGGTTTCCGTTAAAGGGGCCATACTGTCTTCGCTTTACAGCAATGAACTCATAGGGCCCTATCTTACACCCCCCTGCGATGCTCGTCACTATCTTACCCCCCGCCAACAGTCTATCCTCACTCTTTCCTCCTGCATCGTTTAAACAGCAGCGCTGCTTGTGAATATCTCTACACTGATGGGTGCGGTGGTCTCGAAATGAGGGGTGTTCAGGTCAGTTTCTGGAGTACTGCTGTGTATCTCGGCAACGTAAACCACAGCAGGAGCTCCACTGACTGAAAACAGTCTAGACAGACGTTCGTCAGCAGTCAGACGGTCGTTGCTATCTCGGCAGTGAATTGTCAACACAGGCGCGTGCAGCTCGATGCTTGTACATCCCCCCCCCCACCACGCTTTACACCACTGAAATAGTAACCCGCCAAGGTCAGTCAGACCGCACCAGGCTCTTAAAGGGAACGCTGAGAGATGCCCTGATGGGTTTATTACTACATGTTACGCCCAAAACAAACACACCGATGATTCATTAAAAAAGACTCAACTTTTTCCTTTTTTTCCTTTTTTTTTTTTCCTTTTTTCCCAGGAGGGAAATTGCAGTTATTACAGTTGCAACTGTTGGTGTAAGAATAAAAACTCTATAAAGTTTAAAAAAGAGAGAAAATAATAAATATTAAAATATTAAAAAAATAATATTTTAAAATATTTTAAAATATTTAAATATGAAAAATATTAACATATAAAAAATTATATCTTAAAATATTTAAACTATTTACAAAAAATATTTAAATATTTAAAAAGGGCCCATAGTGTGTAAACATGTGTACAACAGTATTCTTCATTCCTCAACCCATTTAGTGCAAATATGCTGGAATGTATACTGAAAAAAATAATAATAAAAAAATAAATTAAATAAATTATATATATATATATATTCCAATAAATGAATTTCCGCAGACATCCACTGCCCCTGTCCACACATTTACAGCATTTAGCTGACGCTCTTATCCAGAGCGACTTACAAGGTTACTCATATTACACAGGTGGGCTAATGTAGTGTTGGTGTATTGGTGTAGCACAGCACAATCACCCAGACCGGGATTCGAACCCCAGCCTCCCACATAGTATGGTAGCTCAGTGGCAGGTAGTGGTGTTATCTGTTGCGCCACACCACATTCATTTACCATGCAAGAAACCATTATACCATAGTTTTCTCCATGGTTTGAGTGAAGGACTTTTCAGCCTTTTCCTGTAAAGTCACTATTTTGGAGATCCATGTTTCTTGTTGGACAGTGACGACTTGTTTTTGGCACAGTAATTCATGCAAAGTATAAATTGGGGAAAAAAAACTGCATACGGGCCCTTTAAAGGGAACACAGGGTGAAAGGACTTGCATAGAGGAGGTGCTGGAGGACACTGAGCTGCTACCCAAGCACACAGCAGAACTAGAGCTCAACCCAGGGTAGAAAAATCGCCGCAGGCGGGAACGTGTTTACTGTTCTAAAATATGACGCCTCCTGGAGTGAAGTCGCGCATAAGTCTCTCGGCCCGAGCCGACTTTGACCCGCGCTTTTATAATTAGGGTGACGTTTCCCCCCCCGATAGTCCTCTAACTGCTTGCTCTGCACGAGCCAAGTGGAGGAGCCGTGGGCGAGCGTCTGATTAGACAGAGTAAATATGAAAGTGAGTTTCTCCTGCTGTCCACGCCTCTATTACCCTCACACTCACACACACACAGACACACACACACACACACACACACACACAGCTCTAATGATGTGAGGCCCACAGAGCAGGAGGCAATAACGGGCTCCGAGAAAAAAAGTGTCCTTACAGAAGTTAGCAGGACACACAAACACGAACACACACACACACACACACACACACATAGAGGCCTAATCTGAGCTACACAATATGTCCAAATGTTTGTGGACACCCCTTCAAATGAACGCATTCAGCTACTTTAAGCTGCACCCATTTCTGACAAATGTGCACATTCACTCACACACACACACACACACACACACACACACACACACACACACTCTGCTTTCTAGTCTAGTCCCTGTAGAGAAGAGCTGCCAATAGAATAGGACTCCCTGGAACCAACTCATAAACATTATGACCCTATTGGCACCCTGCTGCCTAATAATGCCAGGCGTGGGCTAGTAGAGGGGTATAGTAAGGGGGTAAGTCCCCCAGCATTGAGCTGTGGAGCAGTGGAAGAACTGTGTTCTCTGGAATGATGGATGGTGGCGGAGCTCCATCCAGTACTTTTGGATAGGATGAGTTGGGGATGAGGTCTTCTCTTCTTGCTGAATGCAATCAAATCGTCATAGCAATGCTCCTCCAAAATCTAGCAGAAAGCCTTCTTCCCTTCCTTCCTTTCTGAGACTTTGTTCCAGCCCTGACGACAGGCTTATGCTTTATTTCATCACTGTGGTCGACCACAGATTCAACTGTATATGTGTGTGTGTGTGTGTGTGTGTGTGTGTGTGGCGGTTTGAGACAAAGCAGGTGTATACACAGCTCTCCCAGAACGTCCACTCTTGAACAAAGCCGGTGGCGCGCGGTTCCCAGGAGGGGGGTAACGTGGCGGAAAATCTATGCGCAGCCACTCTTTGTTGCAATTCAGCGCTAATCCATTTGAGCTCCAGGCTAATAAAAGTTAGCGACTGGTTGTAGCGACTGGGAACGGGCGGGCAGGCCTGAATCGGCCTGGGATAACACCACCTCCATTGCTATGGTTACCAATCGCTGCCCTGCTCCAACTCTGTGGGAAAAAATTGGATTTGCTGGGGTTTTATGCGATCTGTCTGCAGCAACACGATTTCGCTGACCACAGGCTAGCAGCTCGAACTGAATCACACATGTAGCAGAGCTTGGCTAAATATGGGCAAAATTCAGTGCTCTGGAAATGCCAGTATCTTAGCAGTGAGAGTGTCTACCTGTAATTAACTCTATATAACATTAAGATAAAGCCAATAATCATAAAGTCAGTGGTCAGTGAGAGTGTCTACCTGTAATTAACTCTATATAACATTAGAATAAACCCATATAAACATAAGGTCAGTGGTCAGTGAGAGTGTCTATCTGTAATTAACTCTATATAACATTAGAATAAACCCAAATAAACAGAAAGTCGGTGGTCAGTGAGAGCGTCTACCTGTAATTAACTCTATATAACATTAGAATAAACCCAAATAAACATAGTCAGAGGTCAGTGAGAGTGTCTATCTGTAATTAACTCTATATAACATTAGAATAAACCCAAATAAACAGAAAGTCGGTGGTCAGTGAGAGCGTCTACCTGTAATTAACTCTATATAACATTAGAATAAACCCTAATAAACATAAAGTCAGTGGTCAGTAAGAGTGTCTACCTGTAATTACTCTATATAACAGTAGAATAAACCCAAATAAACATAAAGTCAGTGGTCAGTGAGAGTGTCTACCTGTAATTAACTCTATATAACATTAGAATAAACCCAATATATATATGCTTAATATCTCTGATGCACAACACTGGCAGCGATCAGTTGCTCCATCTTTCACACAAAAAGGCAAAGAAATCCTCTCAACCGAGACGCTAGCCGTCTCCCAGTCCATCATAAGCATTCAGAGCACAATAAAAAAAGGGTGTGTGTTGTTATATCCATCATCCGCTGAAGCTCAGCTCAGAGAAGACACTGAGCAAATGTTCCTCCAGCCTTTTTTGTGAATCTCCTGTTGAATTAAGCGCTTTGTCAGGGACGGCCGGGCTCGTTGCCTCAGGTCCAGCTTTGCAATTTGTAAGTTTGCCTGTTTTCTTTTTTCCATCATTTCATCTTCCCGTTGTGACTCTCGTGTCTAGCAAACGTGAAATCCAAGACGAAAGCAAAAGTGACATCAGTGGCATTTCAGAAGATCTGGCTGGATTTCTTCCTTGGTAAGTTCTTGATCCGGTCCAGATGGAACTAAAACCACAGCCCCAGACAGATAACTCAAACTGATGTTCCCAAACGCTTACGTCCTGAAATCAGCGTGTGATTGGCATCCCTTGGACAAAGTCTTCAAAACAAGCCGTAAAAGACGACCTACGGTGTCGCTGTGCAATCAGAATAGTTCCCCATGAATGACTGCGCTCAGGGTTAGTTTACAGCTCTGGATCGGCGAGGTCATCACAAGGCCCACGTTCCTGATCTGACCTTATCCGCAGTGCTAGGAAGCCGCTAGTGCTAAAGTTACAGCGCAGGCTAACAGCTTTCACCCTTAGCCCTTTCACACAACATGGCATTCATCTGAAATAAAGCGGCGCTCGAAGCTTTTCCGTCCTGCGGATAACTTCGCCGCCACACTGACCAACCAAAAGTCTTTGCCATGTCTCAAAAAACCATTTGGAGCCCTTTTATACAATGTATGCCATTGGACCTGGAGTGCCAAAACCTATACCAAAAATGTAGCACAATATACACTATATGGACAAAAGTATTGGGACGCCTGCTCATTTATTGCTTCTTCTGAATCAAGAGTACTAAAAAAAGAGTCGATCCTGCTTTTGTCCAGAGAAGAAGACTTTCTACTAGATTTACCTCATCCCATCCAAAAGTACTGGATGAAGCTCCACCACCATCATTCCAGAGAACACAGCTCTTCCACTGCTCCACAGCTCAATGCTGGGGGGCTTTACACCTCCCCTAGCCTATTCATGTTTATGATCTGATCTGCTCCAGAGAGTCCTATTGTATTGGCAGTACTTCTTTACAGGGACTAGACAAGCTATGGTCAGCAATGGGTGCAACCTAAAGTAGCTGAATGCATTAGTTAAGAAGGGGTGTCCACAAACATTTGGACCTCACGTCCTGACTAGGTTTAAAAACAATACCTAATGAAAGTGTGTGTGTGTGTGTGTGTGTGTGTGTGTGTGTGTGTGTTCCTGCATGTGTGTCTAGGTCTGACCTCCCTCATTTGATTTAGCAGGTAATAGCTTTCGCATGCGTCACATTTTTGTTCATGTTAAGATCCTTATGTGGCCGTCAGTTAATTTATGCCTGAGTAAAGCCCTAAGTTCGTGTTCAGGCACAAGCCTCAGAGGCTGAGCAATATTTGATTACTCTAACATGCTCTTAAACTGACTTTCTTAGTCGCAACCTTGCCGGGTCTTGGCGCTTCAGCCCTCGGGACGGCGCTGGCTGGCATTACTCCGTCCTTTTGTGCGCTCTGCTGTACGCTCTTGTTTTTTCAAGCGGCCTTGTTCCGCTGCAATTCCTCACAGGGCCATACATTCAAACTACTTCTCCTCCGCTCTCAGACTTTTCCGAGAAAAACAAGCTCAGTCTCAGCCCACGTTCCCGATCTGACCTTATCCGCAGTGCTAGGACGCCACTAGTGCTAAAGTTACAGTGCAGGATAACAGCTTTCACCCTTAGCAATTTCACACAACATGACATTCATCTGAAATAAAGCATCGCTCGAAGCTTTTCCGTCCTGCGGATCCACTTTTATGAGATAACTTCGCCGCCACGTTGCTGAAAACGGCTTCGTACATTAGCACTCCTAGCTGCTAACTCGCAGGCAGTTTATAATGTCACCAAGGCGGTTCTGAAAGCACTGAGAGCGCAGATTATTCGGTGCTGTTGGCCGGCTATGACATTAACTCCCAACTGGCCATAATATCGTGCTTAAAGCGTGTCACTATGATTCAAACGAAGCGAAATAGGAGAGCTCAAAACGGGCCAACTATTCTCATAGCCTGACGTGCCTTCAGGCCTGAATGAGGACCAGGTGTTCACAGCGTTACCAAAGCCACACCTGTCCATCCAAACGGGGCCAAAGCACCAGACATACACATATATACACACACACATACATATACACACACACACACACATATACACACATATATATATATATATATATATATATATATATATAGTGAAAACACACACATAGACACTTAAGTAAGTTCCCACATGTGCTCCACTGCGGCCACTGCTCAAAATTTATGACCTTTGAGGAACCCGAACCCGACGAAATGACAACAGGTGCACAGCTGCTGCAGGTTTTGGGACCTGCCTGGCTGACCCCAGAACAGCTACAGTACCCGAATGGGCCGAACAGGCCAAAGAACACATTTACACACCCCAAACGTATTCAATCAAACCAAAGCTTCTTTAGATTTTGCACTGAAGCAGCTCAGAGCTGATGTAACTGTTAGGGGTGTCAGCTGTGAAGCGAGAGTGGAGCTCGATTTCCTCCGCTCTCCCAAACATGACGGCTCCAAGTGCTGTTTCTCTGGACCAGCTTTGTTGGGCGTCCCGTTGTCTCTCCTCTCACTCTTTGACTCCCTGCTTAGTTATGTAAGCAGATGATCTTCTGTCTAACCTCCTCAGAAACATCTCACGAGAGATGATGAACCTGCACCTAATGGCTGCTCTGACTGGAAAGGAAACACACTGTCCAGAGCAGACGTCCCGCCCTACTGCAGCCAGCGTTACACAGCAAGCGACTGAGCTCCATTACAGCCATCACTGTGGCGCAGGTTTAAAGTACAGGCTGTTGATGAATTGGGCTGTAAAGGGAAAGTGACGGGGCGCACACTCGTTTCTGAAAACTCGACAGGTCTGCTGTTAGGTAGGGCCTCGCGGTCGACTGCAAAGCGTTAAATAATTAGCTCCTCTCATAATATCAACATCATGTGGGCTGGCATAATGAGGCGAAGTCTGGGCATGTGGGTGTTTTTTTAAGTTTTATGTTATGTGAGTGTGTGTCTGTGGGGATGTGTGCACCATATTCCTCCATAACATTAAAACCACCTGCCTTAAATTGTCAAGGTCCCCCTAGTGCTGCAGAAACAGCTCTGACTATACAAGACCTCTGATGTCCTGATACTACATTAAGTTCTAATAACATTAATATCCAGTATGAAGCCCTAATTACATTAATATCCAGTAAGAAGTTCTAATAACATTAATATCCAGTATGAAGTTCTAATAACATTAATATCCAGTATGAAGTTCTAATAACATTAATATCCAGTATGAAATTCTAATAACATGAATATCCAGTATGAAGTTCTAATAACATAAGTATCCAGTATGAAGCTCTAATAACATTAATATCCAGTATGAAGTTCTAATAACATTAATATCCAATATAAAGCTCTAATAACATGAATATCCAGTATGAAGCTCTAATAGCATTAATATCCAGTATGAAGCTCTAATAACATTAATATCAGTATGAAGCTCTAATAACATTAATATCCAGTATGAAGCTCTAATAACATGAATATCCAGTATGAAGCTCTAATAACATTAATATCAGTATGAAGCTCTAATTACATTAATATCCAGTATGAAGTTCTAATAACATTAATATCCAGTATGAAGTTCTAATAACATTAATATCCAGTATGAAGCTCTAATAACATTAATATATATGAAATAACACACATGTTAATGTGACTACAAACCTCTACATTATATTTGTATGTCTGCAGTTTGTCAATAAGGCCATTAACTCACGCTCTCTCACACCCACATCCCAAGACACACACACACACACACACACACACACACACTTATACACTCTGCATGCAGTCTGTCCCAACTCTGAGAGTAGTGAGTTTGAAATGTTGAAGCTCTGGGGAATTTCGTAATGGTCCCATTTGCTTTCCTGGCGTTTCGGCAACGGCAGGTGGAACTTGTCGCTTAACGCTGAACAAAAAAACACATCAGTGAGTGTGTGTGAGGAGGAGAGGAAGGGGGAGTCAAAAGTTTGGGTATCCCTGTTCAGATGACTATGTAAACTGAAAAGGTCAGATATACATTTACTGAACTTGGGCAGAATAGAACATAAAATGTGCACTTTTTGTTGGTGGAGCTGTCCCTAACCATGTGACCTACCTCTCCTAACATCCTAACATCCCAGAACTGTCAGCGTAACGCTGCGCAACCCGAGTCATATTAGTGTAAAATCCTGTAGTATTACTCTACCACCTCGGCCCACATGCTGCTCCACCTTCAGATCAAGCTTCTGGAGCTCTCAGCTTGTCCAGAAATGCAAATGTAAAGTTTGTCCTTTAGTGGTGGCTCGATGTGTGAATTCCACTTCCTGACTGCAGGGGGAGCCCAGGAGCAAGAAATGCCATAGTGCTCCATACTGCTTCTTTAAATGTGCATAAAAAGGTCATTTCCTGAAAAAGATTTGTTTACTTCCTTTCCATTCGTGACAGATGACCGATTCCTGGTCTGGGTGGCTATGCTGCGCTACACCAATAAGAGTCCTTGGGCAAGACTCCTAACACTACATTGGCCCACCTCTGTACGAGTAACCTTTTAAATCGGTCTGGATTAGAGCGTCAGCTAAATGCCATAAATGTAAACATCCAATACCTGATTCAGCTAATTTGGTCAGTATCGGGACCAATATCTGATCCTAGTATCAGATCGGTGCATCCCTAATTGTAATGGTGCAAAAAGTCAGACTTCAGAGGCGCGTGATCAATAAGCTTTATTGGAATATAAATGTGGGGCTCAGTCGGGACGTTTCACTGCAGCTCTCTTGAGTCTCTGCCACGGACACAGTCTTCATACTAGACTACAGACGTCTGCTGTGAGCTCGCTGGAGAGTGACGGGACGTGTGCAGGTGTGATGGATCTCTTATAAACCAATAGGGAGTCAGAATGGTGTCTGTTTATACTTCTCATCCAATCAGGATCAGACTCACACTTTCCGGATGGAGAGATTTATCTGGATAATAAGTAGTAAAGTAATAAAGTATTGGCACTACATTACTGTGAATAAAAATAAACAGATGTGATTAGAGAAGAAGAATGATCCAGAGGTTTTCAAGGCCTTGAAGGAAGATGATTATCTTCATTGCTCACCTCTGAAGCTCATAAACCTCCAACAGAATGACTGTTCTTAATCAATAAAAGAATAACCGTCCTGAGTGATGGGCTTCTCAGGGTTTTCCATCTAAACCATCTAATGTTTCCTAAAATTCTTCCCTATCATGATTTCCCATCCTATCGAGGACACACCACGTTCCGGCCTGGTCGCAATAGTGCCGCTGAATGTAATCTGGACTGAGAGCACTTGTTGCTTGGCAACCGCCTCCGTCTCTGTTGTAGCAGAGCGAGTTGCATCTCATCCAAACATATTTTTATTTTGCTTGGCAGTAAGAGCTCTAATCACAAGTGATCAAATCAAAATCCTCCTTGTGATGTTCTCCAAATCCCGAAATATCTGCAGCTGGATTTAGACTCGTAGCTTAAAGATCATATACCGTCCTCCAGAGCTTAAATAAGCCATATGATCCCGCCATGATCACTAAAACCATCTCAGCAAAGGCCTACGTTTCTCACCCTGTGAATGTCTAACAGTGTGCACACTGTTAAAAGTAGAAGATCCTTGAGGAACATTTGGAGGTTCTTCAGTTTAAAACTGTGGAGGATCCTCTTAAGGATTTTAGAAGAATAAAGGTTCATTGAAGGTTCCTCAAAACACCTTAAGAGGATATTTCACAATTTTAAACTGAAGAACCTCCAACAAGTTTCTCAAGGATCTTCTACTTTTAACAGTGTTCTTACAGTCTGAATAATAAAGGTTCCTAAATGGTCCACAAGTACTTCAAAGGTTCAGAATTTTTTTTGGTGCTCCAATTCAAACCTACCTGCTCTCATATATCAGAAAGAAACTCCTGCAGGTAAGAATTGAATATTATCCCCTGGTTAGGTTTAGGGTTAGGATTAGGGTTATGGTTAAGTTTAGGTTCAGGTTCAGGTAAAACAATTATACTGGTTAGGGTAAGGGTTAGGCTAAGCTTTGGTTATGGTTAAGTTTATGTAGTAGTTTAGGTCTAGGTTGAGGTGTAGTAGGTTAGGTTTAGGTCTAGGTTGAGGTGTAGTAGGTTAGGTTTAGGTCTAGGTTGAGGTGTAGTAGTTTAGGTTTAGGTCTAGGTTGAGGTGTAGTAGGTTAGGTTTAGGTTTAGGTTGAGGTGTAGTAGGTTAGGTTTAGGTCTAGGTTGAGGTGTAGTAGGTTAGGTTTAGGTTTAGGTTTAGGTTGAGGTGCAGTAGGTTAGGTTCAGGTTTAGGTTGAGGTGCAGTAGGTTAGGTTTAGGCCTAGCTTAGGGTGTAGTTGGTTAGGTTTAGGTCTAGGCTGAGGCACAGTAGGTTAGGTTTAGGTCTAGGTCTAGGTTGAGGTGCAGCAGGTTAGGTTTAGGTTTAGGTCTAGGTTGATGTGTAATTGGTTAAGTTTAGGTCTAGGTTAGGGCACAGTAGGTTAAGTTCAGGTTTAGGTCTAGGTTGAGGTTGAGTTGTAGTAGGTTAAGTTGTGGTTTAGGTCTAGGTTGAGGTGTAGTAGGAAGTGAGGTTTAGGTTTAGGTTTAGGTTGAGGTGTAGTAGGAAGTGAGGTTTAGGTCTAGGCCTAGCTTAGGGCATAGATGGTTAAGTTTAGGTCTAGGTTTGAGGCACGGTAGGTTAAGTTAAGGTTTAGGTCTAGGTTGAGGTTGAGATATAGTAGGTTAAGTTATGGTTTAGGTCTAGGTTGAGGTGTAGTAGGAAGTTACAGCAGCTGAATGTGTTCATTGATAGGGGTGTCCACAAATAATTAGTGTAGCTCGGCACTAAGAGCGCTTAGAACTCTGAGCTGAATTAGCGTTATTTTGGGGTTTCATGTTTCGAGCGCTAAACTCGCTAAATTCGAGCGTTAGCCGCTCTAGCCGTCGCCTGTGAGACGCCCCCAGGGATTAAGCAAACCTCACACAGCTAAAACAGCTCTGAACAAATGAACACGACCCGAGAAGAGAAGAGAAAGGAGGCGTGTTGCAACATGGCAGCCCTGGTGTTATTAGCATCCTCTCTGGCGACTTAAGTGGTAAGTCGAGAGAAGACGACGTCCAGAGATACGGATTTTACGGAAGCAGAGAATTAAAAATAGATCAAGGGCTTCATGGCAGAAGAGCCGGCCGGGGAGGGGTAAAACACATTTTAACCAGAGCCGGGGAATGAGGGGAATTTTAATTGGGGACAGTCAGGGAGCACTGCACTGTAGAGACCCACATACACACACACACTCTTTAAAATTAGCAGTGTGAAATCTTGCCAACAGGATGTCTAGCTTTGAAGTACATCCATCCATTTCTTCATTAAGTTGAAGTTACTGTAGCTTAGATTAAATCAGTCACTTTAATTAATTACCTTTTAAAAAATCGCCTCCTCTGAATTTCAGGCATAGTCAAACGATCAGGAGTCTCTGTAGCGTCTCTGGCCCTGGCTTTCTGGACGACACCTTGATTATCTCCATCTACAGTGTCTCCTGTCTTCTACCAAGGGGGACATATTAGGCAACAAGTGAACAGTTCAGTCAAGTCCTTTTGGTCCTTTTGGTCCCTTTGATCCACCTTCAGAAGTCTTGTGGTGTCCATGCTTAGCGGGATCAGAGCTGTTTTGCAGGTTAGAGTCATTGTTGTCATTGTTCTAGACAATGACTGGGTCAGAACATCTCCAGAACATCAGGAGGGTTTTTTTTCTTCTGGTATTCAATGGTCAGTACCATAGTACCTACCAAAAGGTCACAGGGTCATCAGCACATTATTGATACTCTGGGAGGCCTCACCTCACAACTTGTAGGACCTTGTGGAGCCCACGCCTCAAGAGGTGTAGGGGAACCTACTCTAATTCTAATATTAGGCAATAACAGCATCTTCTTGTGATGATGAATATTGCTTAACATGACCAGAAACATCAACTAACGATTGCCAGGCTGTGACCAACGGCACATTGTGGAGTCAGCTAGGACATTGATTGACTCAGGCAGACTGCAGGGTGCTATCACCATTAACAGTGACTTAACACTACTTTACACGCAACATCACACTACACACACATGCCATTTTCACACTAAAGAAATGTTGCGAATGCCCATTTAGCTCTCTGCACAATCCCAATAGTACGGTCCACATTACCCAGAATGGCTGGGGTAGGCCGCACTTCCTCTAAACCACCACTCACTGACCCACACTGCAGACATGGCTCCTGGGGCATAGACAAAGAAGGCAGCAAAACATTATGGTGAGGTCAATAAGTGCATTAACTGTAATGGTCAGACTCCTAGTATAGAAAAGCATATATTTAATTATGTTAAATTATTGACCCCTTTTACATAAAAAATATAGGATGGACAAATGAGCTTTTATTTATTCAGATTTTAGTGAACCATTGCTAAGCCTAAAATGAGGGAATATAACCAATGTATCCCTTCCGTGGCAATCCTGGGGTCGAGCTATTACTGCAATTTACCTAACCTATTTACATTTACATTTACGGCATTTAGCAAACGCTGTTATCCAGAGCGACTTACAAAAGTGCTTTGCTATTTACCCAAGAAAAACCTCGGCTAGTTTAAATAGACTAATAATTCAAAGATCCTCTAATCTTAGACTCTACTAAACACAAGTCAATATGGAGACCATAGTACTCTTCTCTTTGCCTGAGTACTCTCAGAAGAGGAGGGTCTTCAGTCTGGGTTTGAGGACAGCGAGTGTTGGACTCTGCTGTTCAGACACCCAGGGGAAGTTCGTTCCACCACTTCGATGCAGGACAGAAAAAGTCTGGACGCTCGTCTTCCGTGGATCTTAAAGGATGGCGTGTCGAGCCGAGCCGTACTTGAAGCTGGAAGGGCTCTCGGTGCAGATCGGCTTTTGACCATCGCCATAAAGTACGGAGGGGCTGGCTGGTCCAGTCTTGGCTTTGTAGGCCAGAGTCAAGGGTCTGAATCTGATGACCTGGGCAGCAGCTACAGGAAGCCAGTGAAGAGAGAACGCAGCAGTGGAGTGACATGGCTGAATTTAGGAACGTTGAAGACGACCTGTGGCGCTGCATTCTGGATAAGTTTCAGGGGTCTGATGGTGCGTAAAGGGAGACCAGCCAGAAGAGAGCTGCAGTGGTCAAGTCTTGAAGTGAGACGAGAGACTGAACGAGCACCTGGGCGACTCTCTAGAGAGGAAGGGTTCTAACACAGCTCAATGTAAAGGTAATCAGACTGTGCTGAACAAAGTAAACCCTGCGTAAAACCACGGCAGACTCCAACCCATGTTTCTTATCACATGTGGGGGCCGCAGGGGGCCACTATGCATTAAAAGAATTCCCCCACATAGGGAAGAGGGTCAAGCCGAGACGGTTGTTGTAACTGAATTGGTTTTAATGTTGATATATGTTCAGTGATTCAGACTCACTTTGATTCAGATAGGTGAGAGACGTGCCATCCTTCACACGCTGAATCAGACAGAAGCCAGTTAAGAGGGGAAAATCCTCAGGCCGGTTCCAGCCAACGCAGCCCACTCCTGTCCATGCCATAAAGGGATTTTCAGGGTGAATGGCTGGCTGACACCAGAAAACGAGAAAATTAAATCTCCAGAATTGGGGAATCTAACTCAAAGCAGGACTTTTCCCTACTTGGAGAGAGAAAGCAGTGGAAAGTTGCATGTGTCCAGCTTTTCTTTTTTTTTTTTTTTTTTTCCTCTTCAGCATAGACTGGACACAGCTCCTGGCCACTGGGCCTCTCCTCCTGTTCCCCTGCCATAAGACAGCATGTCAGGGTCAGGGTGGGACATGAGTTTGACTTTAATAGTATTTTCAATATGAAAAGCGATGAGCCGATGAAGATTACGGTGATGAAACAGAAAGTACAGCTAAGCATAATCACAGCCATGGAGCAGAACATCAGCACCGATGAACATCTCAGTCACTGGAAGGTCTTATTTCATGATGACTGGACCAGCAGAAATAGTCCAGAATGTCTTTAAAGGCTCGATAACCACTTTTTATATGCGTGTGCCAATCCAGATCAATCTGCCATAACATTAAAACCACCTGCCTAATGTAGTGTAGGTGCCCCTGGTGCCACAAAACAGCTCTGATCCCGCTAAGCATGGACTCCACAAGACCTCTGAAGGTGGCCTGCTGTGGTATCTGGCACCAATAGCATAGATCCTTTAGGAAGTATTGTAGGTTGTGAGGTGGGACCTGCATCAATCATTAATTAGCATTAATTAGCACCCTTGACCCAAGGTTGTCCTTCCCTGGAGCATTTTTGGTAGGTACTGACCCCTCTATACCAAAAGGGAGCACCCCACAAGACCTGCCTGGTGTTTTTTTTGGAGATGTTCTGACCCGGTCATTGTCTAGAACATCACAGTTTGGTTCTTCATAAAGTATCTCTTACGTTTGTCCTATTTTCCTGCTTCATCACCTTCAGGAACTGACTGTGTTCTACACTTCACCTGTCAGAGGTTTTAATGTTATGGTTGATTGGTGTAGACCACCAGTGTTCTGTGTGGTTCGTGGCTCATCTCTAAGATTGGAGAGCGCCACTCAGCTCCCTTTAGGCTCCGTTTATGCTCCCGACTCTCGTTTTATTGAAATCTCCATCACAATACATTAAACTGTCACAGACGGAGGCCAGAGCTGTTAAACCTGCCAGTCGTGGATCTTTAAACCACTCGCTTTCTTTATAAATACCTACTGTCATGGTGCCACAGACCGCAGAGAGACAGTGCCTGGCATCAGCACTTTCATGCCACGCGTCGCCTCAAACCTTGGCTCCTCCCCGATTACCCATCAGCCCCGACCACAACTTCCCCTGAATCAGAACACACTCCTAGCCCCCCTTACTTTCGCCCCAGGATCCATTTAGCATAGCGCCGCTCCCATTATGTGGAAACACTGGCGCTGGTGTGCTAGCCCCAGCCAAGAAGGCCCAGCTGGCTAGCCTCAAAGAACGCAGTGCAGGTAGTGAAGCACATGAAACCCCATTAGACGCGCTCTGGAGCAGCCTGAGGGAGCGGCTCGGCACTCTCGCTGGCGTCTGGAAGAGTTAGGCAGCGGCTGGCAGGGAAGATGCCCAGAGGGAACATGTGCTGTATCTATTAGTTTAAGGCCCTCACTGTCATCGGGAGGGGGAAATGTTTGGGGACTGTGGCTAAAGCTCAGTAGGCCGGGTCCAGGACGGTATCCTACCTGGCACAGGGAAGGAGTAGCGTTCGCTTTCAAATAAGGAACGTTCACAGAACTCAGAGAGCAGCACCAATGAAGTGCAGCAAAATAATACAATCTGGAACACTGTTGTGGATTCCTAATAACATTCACATGCAGTATGAAGCTCTAATATCATTAATATCCAGTATGAAACTCTACTAACATTAATATCCAGTATGAAGTTCTAATAACATTAATATCCAGTATGAAGCTCTAATAACATTAATATCCAGTATGAAGCTCTAATAACATTAATATCCAGTAAGAAGTTCTAATAACATTAATATCCAGTATGAAGCTGTAATATCATTAATATCCAGTATGAAGCTCTAATAACATTAATATCCAGTAAGAAGCTCTAATAACATTAATATTCATTATGAAGCTCTAATAACATTAATATCCAGTGTGAAGTTCTAATAACATTAATATCCAGTAAGAAGCTCTAATAACATTAATATCCAGTAAGAAGCTCTAATAACATTTATATCCAGTATGAAGCTCTAATAGCATTAATATCAAGTGTGAAGTTCTAATAACATTAATATCCAGTATGAAGCTCTAATATCATTAATATCCAGTATGAAGCTCTAATAACATTAATATCCAGTATGAAGCTCTAATAACATTAATATTCATTATGAAGCTCTAATAACATTAATATCCAGTATGAAGCTCTAATAACATTAATATCCAGTATGAAGCTCTAATAGCATTAATATCCAGTATGAAGTTCTAATAACATTAATATCCAGTATGAAGCTCTAATATCATTAATATCCAGTATGAAGCTCTAATAACATTAATATCCAGTATGAAGCTCTAATAGCATTAATATCCAGTATGAAGCTCTAATAGCATTAATATCCAGTATGAAGTTCTAATAACATTAATATCCAGTATGAAGCTCTAATAACATTAATATCCAGTATGAATAATAAAAATAATTGAATGTAAAATGTAAATAAACACTGTTGTAAAACAAAGAAATATACCTGATAAGTATAGTTGATAATAAACATGCGCACACATAAACACACACACTTTACTGGGTAAAGCCTGCAGCACACACTGTCAGGTACTATATAGTAAACACACTCACACACTTACACACACACACACACACACACACACACACACACTCACACACACTTTCACACGAGAGCAGTAATTTACTATTGGCTTGTCAAGAGACGTTTGGCTTTATCTGTCATAACAGCAGTAGGAGGACTGCATTAGCATGGCTGCTGTGCCACCGGGCCTCTACAGCAACAACTCACCCAGAGGCCAATCCATCTCACACACACACACACACACATGCACATTCACCCTAAATCAACCCTGGACCCGCTCTCGCTGCGCCCACATCGCTCTAACAACTGGCCCGGGAACAAAGTCCAGTACAAGAGTGAGACAAAGCGGGGTTTCCATAACAGGCCCCAAAACAGTCACGGCAGGGGCACAGCGCAGCCCTGTATACGCTTACCTGGCCCGGCCTGTTAGAGACAGCTTACTCAGGCCAAATGACCTGAATTCCCCTTAAGCCTCGGAGCACCGGCACTGCTCCAGAGCGTCCACTTCAGCGAGGAGTTTCTGAAGCCTTCATAAAAGGATCCTTTGATTTTCCAGAATCACACACTTCTAAAAGGGATCAGATGGATATGGCAGTCTTACGTGGCCGTTAAACATAGCGGATATACAGTAATACAGGACTGCATGATACGGACAAAATTACCACGGCTACTCGGTTAAGCTCAAGCTTCAGGACCAGGAAATGCTCTAAAGGCTGCCGTTTAATCTACTGTCCTTCAAGTAATTGACTAATTGACTTGATTATATAACGAATGTTAAGAATGTTAAAGTGAAGTAAATCAGTGTCCTATTAAGAAAAACGTAAACTATGTCCAACGAAAACCCAGCTAGTGCGCCCCCTAGTGGTTGGAAATTCAGTCCCGCTCCATCTGTTGGTTGACGTACGCCATTCTGCCCTGCTCACGCCACACTAAGCCCAGCCCCCTGGACACACCTTTGCCAAACATGCTAGGTGGATGGGAGACCCACTGATACTGGGGGTGTATGTAATTTTTCAGCCCAACTTAGATCATAGATTTCTAGTTTTTTATTGTTTGGATCAAAAACACCCGAGTAGGAATACCAATTCAAACAAATAGCACACAAAAAAAACACAGCGCATCCAACAAGAACAAAAGTCTACTAATCTTCTAATTCTACATTCTGCGCTTTGGAAGCAGAACAATAAATATTCAAGCACCTACTTCACTCTGATTGGCTGCCTAGTACTGGTCATAAATAGTGGTTTCCACAACAGACTGCTAAGTGGAGTTAGAAGTGGAACCTAAAAAGGTTCTTTGAGCGATGCCACAGAAAAACCACAGGAGCCGTATAGCTGTAACCTGAGGAGAACACCTGAAAGCTGAAAGGTCAGATCGAGATCGGATCACGTTCTCACCACTCCTGGCTTTATTTGAGACTAGGACTGAGACCGCCTTTTCTCAAGGGTGTTGGTTCGGTAGTTTTGGTCTGTATTCAGGTGCGAGTACTGTGTTCACATCTGCCCAAACGAATCAGAGTCATCTAAATCATTTGATTCAACTGGACTAAAAAGTGCAGGTGTAAAACGCCCCAAATCAGTCAGATCTCTCAGACCGAGCTCTTCTACCACAAAGCAGAAGCTGCCTGAAGTTCTGCCTCCTCTGAACTCGATCATGTAGAAGGTTTCAGATGAAAGATTCATGGGATAAAGATTCAAATTGAACTTCTGATTTCTGATTGAAATCCGAAGTCAGGGCAGATTTGTATCCCATCCAACACCGTCTACTGATACTGAACCCCTCCCGCACCCCAACCCAGACCCATTAATACTGATATTTCACGCCTACTGAAACGTACATACATTTCCGTCAAATTCTGTACTAAATAGGCCTCTCACTGCCAGCTCACGTCTGTGGTGAGTTTTATGTGAGAACACTCATTCCACTGTGCTGATAAAATCTAGCACAGACATTTTTAAATCCAACCTTTTATCACTCTCACTTCATTCAATATTCCCCTCGCTGCATATTTGAAATTCACAGACAGGCGCTAGTCTAGATTGGCCCGAGCATCCATCAATGGGCCTTTCATTTACTCGCACTGAGGAGGCGCTGGCGTTTCTGTCGTTGTTGTTGTTGTTGAAAATTTCATAGGTTTAAAAAGCAAAAAAACAACATATTGCTTTTAAAATGTGGTTATTGCATTTCTTTTTCAGGAAAATGGCATTTCTGTGCATCACAGGCCTAAAAACATCCATGTGTACGTACTTAAACCGGTTTAAAAGGAGACATTTCCAACATTTGAAATTGATTCATTTTCCTGAGGCTCACTTCTAATGTCTGTGTGGTCAAAATGGTGGAAGTGGTTTGAACAATCATTTTCCAACCTTTCTTCAACTTTTAGAATGACACAGACTGTCCTAGTTACTGTGTGTATCATTGGCTAGAGTCTACAATCAAGAGACTCCTAAAAGGTCGGAACAGACTGATAGAAAACATCAAAACAGAAGCATTGCACATCATCTGTCAAACATGGTGGAGGCACTGTTAAGGCATAGGCATGTTCCGCTGCCAACAGAACTGGATGGGTGGTGCTTATTTACGCTGATTTACTGCTGATGGGAGGTTCTCAACCTGAAGCATTGCACATCATCTGTCAAACATGGTGGAGGCACTGTTAAGGCATGGGCATGTTCTGCTGCCAATAGAACCTTGAACACTTACTGTGAAAACACACCAGTTTGTCTTATTACGTTTAAGCCAGTGAAAATAGAAAATAGAGGGACAGAGTAGGCATGGTTATAATCTCTAAGCAGCTGATGCAGTATTTTGGTCTAAACAGTTTAATTAAAGCTGAACTAAAGCATTTTAAATCCATTGAGGTGGCATACAGAGGCATCGTCACAAAAAAGGGCTGGGTGATATGGTACAAATAATATAAATATAATGATATTTAAAGACAATTTGACGATACACTATATTTATCGCAATATTTTGACATACAGACAAAATGCATCAGTAGAGACTGTATATCACCTCTTTTCCAATATTCTCATATTGTTGCACTTCATCTAATTGAACAGCACTAATTACACTCTCTGTAATGAAGTGAGCACTGGCGATACTCTCGATTGTATCGCAATAAAAAAAACTGATCACAATTTTGATAAAATATCGTCATATTACCCACCCCTGCCGAATACTGATGAACCTGAGCGTATGTTAAAGAACTCTAACTGGTGGCCCTGTACTGTGCCCAGTTCAAAAATCAGGCATGTCTGAAAAACAGCTTATAGCTTCAGGGTAAGTGGGCGTGGCTAAACTGTATGTATAGGCTATAGATATATGTAAAAAAAGTTTTTTATGATAAGTGTTTTTATGACAATTCATTTAAAACAGCTTGTTTTTGCCTCAAATTATTCCATAAAAAGCTGTTTTTAAGGGCCTCGACTGCGGCATATCAAGAAAAACTGTTGGAATAAACTTGGTGAGGTGAGAAGACAGCTTGTAAATTGCCACCTCGTAAAAAGTGCTGGCATGCATGCTAGTACTTAATTAATGCCAGGCAGGTGTCAGTTCCATGTGTGAAGACACAATTAAGACGTGTTTGTGACGCTAACCTGATCATCATAGCGGTAAGTGAGGTACTGCTCCCCTGTGGCGTCCTCTAGGAAGCTTCCTTGTGGAGACAGTGCAAATTCAGGGAGAAAGTATGCGCTCTGGGACTCGCTCAGCCCCCCCTGCAGAAGCAAACAGACAGTTAGACCTTCAGCAGTACTGACATCAGGACCGCACAGTCTTATACAGCAGAGCATCCCACAGTCTGAATCAGGTTTTTAATCCAGTATGAATCTGCAGTGTGGGTAGTGTTTACAGTCTGACAGCAATACGTGTACAGTGATTTTAACCAGTATGAATCTGTTAATAACTGTGGAGTGATTTAATCCAGTATAAATCTGTGATCATAACTGTGGAGGGATTTAATCCAGTATGAATCTGTGGTAATAACTGTGGAGTGATTTAATCCAGTATGAATCTGTAGTAATAACTGTGGAGTGATTTAATCCAGTATGAATCTGTTAATAACTGTGGAGTGATTTAATCCAGTATAAATCTGTAGTAATAACTGTGGAATGATTTAATCCAGTATGAATCTGTGGTAATAACTGTGGAGTGATTTAATCCAGTATGAATCTGTAGTAATAGCTGTGGAGTGATTTAATCCAGTATGAATCTGTTAATAACTGTGGAGTGATTTAATCCAGTATAAATCTGTAGTAATAACTGTGGAGTGATTTAATCCAGTATGAATCTGTGGTAATAACTGTGGAGTGATTTAATCCAGTATGAATCTGTTAATAACTGTGGAGTGATTTAATCCAGTATAAATCTGTAGTAATAACTGTGGAGTGATTTAATCCAGTATAAATCTGTAGTAATAACTGTGGAGTGATTTAATCCAGTATGAATCTGTGGTAATAACTGTGGAGTGATTTAATCCAGTATGAATCTGTGGTAATAACTGTGGAGGGATTTAATCCAGTATGAATCTGTAGTAATAACTGTGGAGTGATTTAATCCAGTATGAATCTGTGGTAATAACTGTGGAGGGATTTAATCCAGTATGAATCTGTAGTAATAACTGTGGAGTGATTTAATCCAGTATGAATCTGTTAATAACTGTGGAGTGATTTAATCCAGTATAAATCTGTAGTAATAACTGTGGAGTGATTTAATCCAGTATGAATCTGTGGTAATAACTGTGGAGTGATTTAATCCAGTATGAATCTGTTAATAACTGTGGAGTGATTTAATCCAGTATAAATCTGTAGTAATAACTGTGGAGTGATTTAATCCAGTATGAATCTGTAGTAATAACTGTGGAGTGATTTAATCCAGTATGAATCTGTGGTAATAACTGTGGAGTGATTTAATCCAGTATGAATCTGTGGTAATAACTGTGGAGTGATTTAATCCAGTATGAATCTGTGGTAATAACTGTGGAGTGATTTAATCCAGTATGAATCTGTGGTAATAACTGTGGAGGGATTTAATCCAGTATGAATCTGTAGTAATAACTGTGGAGTGATTTAATCCAGTATGAATCTGTTAATAACTGTGGAGTGATTTAATCCAGTATAAATCTGTAGTAATAACTGTGGAGTGATTTAATCCAGTATAAATCTGTAGTAATAACTGTGGAGTGATTTAATCCAGTATGAATCTGTGGTAATAACTGTGGAGTGATTTAATCCAGTATGAATCTGTGGTAATAACTGTGGAGGGATTTAATCCAGTATGAATCTGTGGTAATAACTGTGGAGTGATTTAATCCAGTATGAATCTGTGATCATAACTGTGGAGGGATTTAATCCAGTATGAATCTGTGGTAATAACTGTGGAGTGATTTTAACCAGTATGAATCTGCAGTGTGTGTAGTGTTTACAGTCTGACAGTAATAAACGTGGACAGTTTTTAATCCAGTATGAATCTGCAGTGTGTGTTGTGTTTATAGTAAGACATTAATAACTGTGGAGTGAGGTAATCCAGTATGAATCTGCAGTGTGTGTTGTGTTTATAGTAAGACATTAATAACTGTGGAGTGAGGTAATCCAGTATGAATCTGCAGTGTAGTGTTTACAGTAACACATTTATGAGTTTTTACAGATGTTACTAATGTTACTAATGTTAATAACTGTGGAGTGATTTTGTTCCAGTATGAATCTGTAGTGCAGGTCATTTTTACAGTCTACAGTAATAAGTGTGGAGTGGCTTTAAACCAGTATGAATTTGCATTGAGTGTTTTTTTGCAGTCTGACAGTAATAACTGCTGCATGGTTATAATCCAGGATGAATTTAAGTAAAAATCATAGTGGTTTTAATCCAGTATGAATATGCAGTGTGGGTAGTTTTTACAGACTAATGTTAATAATCGTGGAGTGATTTTGTTCCAGTATGAATTTGCAGTCTGGATCATTTTCACAGTCTCACAGTAATAAGTGTGAAGTGGCTTTAAACCAGTATGAATCTGCGCAGTCTGACAGTAACAACTGCTGCATGGTTTTCATCCAGTATGAATCTGCAGTGTTTACAGTCTAACAGTAATGACTGTGGAGTGAAGGGTCTTCTACAATTGAATGTTATTGAGCGTCCAATTTCACAGCGCTGACCTGAACATCACATTACATTACACAGCCTCCTCTGGGAAACCTCGTCCAGCTCCAAAGGGCTTCTCATTATCTGCATTATTTCATTCACAGCTGTCATTTTTGTTATGGGGTTATATGGGGTTGTCCACCAAAAAATGAATATAGAGATTGTCGTAAATATCACAGGGCAGAGTGTAATGAAACATTACAATAAACTATAAATGGCATTCCCCGCTAAAACAGGAGGCATACTAACTCTTCTATTCTGGGTTTGGGAATACAGCATTACTCTACTTGGCTGAATTCAGCCTTACAGTGTCTTAAATCACAAAGCTATTGCTCCAAACTTCATCTGGGAACCTCAAAATACAGCACAGAGAGTGATTTAGCAACTCATCCCATAAAACCAGTGCATAGCAACCACCGATCTACATCAGGCATGCAGGCTAAAGGAACATGGCGTGCATTAGTTCACTTATACACACTGAAAAAACTCTGAAGTTCCTTGATTTAAAGTGTGTATTTGTTTGTTTAGTTTAAGAGGAACTTCTAGCGTCTGAAAGCTCTAGTGAAAATTCTACCAGGAGACCCCTATGCAGCATCACTGTTCTTCAGCCAAGCACCAGCCGAGTTAAAAAGTCCTCTAATCACATTCCCACCTCCCCAACGCCACCGGTTTGGTCCCAACGGATGCCCAGGGGTAGGCTCCGCCCCCTGCCTCAAAGTTTGGGTTGAGTCCCGATGGTGCAAGACCTGGGCTGATGACGGGGCCTACGCCAAAGACAATCAACAGCTCTAACTTGTCAACTCTGACTCTGCTAATTGTAACACGATGGGGGGAGAGGGAGGGCCATTCTACTCTCCAGTGAGAGTGAGCCCCATTATGCTTTCTGGGACTCCCAGACACGGATGGCTGTGGCATCATTGGGATTCGAACCTGAGACCTCCCCCGAGTCCCCAGTGAGAGTGAGCCCAGTTATGCTTTCTGGGACTCCCAGACACGGGTGGCTGTGGCATCTATGGAAGTCGAACCCGAGACCACCCTGAGTCCCCAGTGAGAGTGAGCCCAGTTATGCTTTCTGGGACTCCCAGACACGGATGGCTGTGGTATCTATGGAAGTCGAACCCGAGACCACCCTGAGTCCCCAGTGAGAGTGAGCCCAGTTTCGCTTCCTGGGACTCCCAGACACGGATGGCTGTGGCATCTCTGGGAGTCTGAGTCCCCTCGGGAGCCCTCTTTATGTTTACTGCTCAAAGCGTCACTTCATTTCAATGCGAGAACAGCTTTTTCGCTCACTGGGTCACCAAGAGCAGACTGAAAGTTCTATCAAAAACAACCCAGAGCTTTAGAATCGGGGCTTTAGAAATGAGCCTCGCTTGGCCAGAGAGGAAATTCCCCCATACCCAGAAGGCTTTACTCACAAAGCTTAGCGGCAACACACGCACCAAATCCTCAGTCTTGGCGTTGGCTTTCCAGCACAATACACTCACTGTGTTAATTCGCAGTGCGGAGGGGATTCACTGCCCAGGCCGACCACACAGCTATAAACTATTTACGAAAGTAAGAGAGGTTACAGGAGGATGGAGGAATCTCTCGAAGGATGAAAAAGGGTTTTCCTCTCCCTGCTCCCTCATGAAACGCATTTGCAAATGAGGATCCAAGAAAGCGGCCTATCTGGCTTTACACGCTTCATTCCAGCTCTGTGCTCTGGAACAGTGTGTTCAGAGGTACTGCCTGAGAAAACGGCTGTAAGCCTTAATTATTTCTGACTTGTAGCTTCACTGAGAGACTCTGATGAAAGGCTATTCAGACTTGCCCACACAGAATGTAAACTGATCAGCCATAACATTAAAAACACCTGCCTAATATTAAGTGGACCCCCTTCATGCTGCCATGAAAAGCTCTGACCTAACAAGGCGTGGACTCCAAAAGACTCTGAAGGTATCTGGACACCTTAAGATGTCTGCAGCAGATCTGTTCAAGAAGTCCTGTAAGTTGTGAGGTGGGGCCTCCATCAATGACCCCGTTCCTTAGAGCAGGTACTTTTGGCAAGTACTGCCCCCTGCATACAGAAAGGGAACATCCGACAAGACCTGCTTGCTGATGTTTTGGAGATGTTCTCAGATTCTTATGCTTGGCCACTTCTCAAGTGAAACTGGCGGTTCACTTGCGGTCTAACTGATCCACCCCTTGACAGGAGCCACTGGAACCAGATCATCAGTGTCATTCACTTCACCTGGCAGTGGTTTTAATGTTATGGCTGACGATTCTCATGGATTTCTCTCTGATAGAAATAAATAATTGGTGATGGTCTAATTACAGTGTTCTAACTGTTCTACCAAATATGTCTTGGCTGATAAGGTCAGGGACCTGTATATGGGGTCAGGGATCAATCATTACGATTGGCTCTTTTGCTATACTATTAATTTAATGTTTTATATTAATATTAATAATAATAGACTTGCTGTGTGTCCTACAGAGCCTTAATCAACGAGTGTCCCTCATTGACAGCCCTGCATAACAGTCTGCTTTCTGTGCATGTGGGTGTATGTGTGTGTGTGTGTTTGCACCCTGGAGGGTATCGTGTGCTCTAGCTGGGGGTTAAGACCCCTCTCTAATTTAAGAGGAAGAGCATCAGCCACCTCTGAGAGAAGGATCACAGTCAGTGTGTGTGCGTGTGTGTGTGTGTGCATGTCTAGTGCTTCAATAGACTGCTGTCCACAGATCTAGACTCAAATACACACCCTTATACACACACACACCTGCTTTTCTTCCCTCCCTGCGGACGTCCCGCCAGACTGACCCCCAGCCTAAACAAGTCTACTCTGTGACCTCTCACTCCAAACCTCCCTAAGCACCTTACCATCTGCCTGGAGTCTCTAACAGGGAGTCTCTATATAGGGGGGGGCTCCGTAGACCCTTTGTAGGGCAATACTTAGGTCATGGAACTGTTGAACAGGGAGCCACACCAGTGAGCTACATAGAGCCGGAGATTCAGCCAATCATTTGGGACCTCCAGAGACTCCAGACACTATCTATTTATCTCAACCAGTGTGTAAACTCTGCTGGAGAGCTGCTGGACTTTGATGGTCAAGGTGGTTCAAAAGCTGGTCAACCAGACAAAAACATCCCAGCCTAGCTCTTGACCGGTGTAGTATGTATTTTGGTTGGAGTCGGGTAGATTAGCTGGTCATCAGAATGACTAGGATGGTTGACAAGCTGGTCAAACTAGTTGACTAGCTTGGTCATGGTAGTCAACCAGCTTGGTCAAGGTAATCATCCAGCTTGGTTGTGCTGGTCATGGTAGTCAACCAGCTTGGTCAAGGTAGTCATCCAGCTTGGTTGTGCTGGTCATGGTAGTCAACCAGCTTGGTCAAGGTAGTGATCCAGCTTGGTTGTGCTGGTCATGGTAGTCAACCAGCTTGGTCAATGCAGTCAACCAGCTTGGTCAAGGTAGTCATCCAGCTTGGTTGTGCTGGTCATGGTAGTCAACCAGCTTGGTCAAGGCAGTCAACCAGCTTGGTCAAGGTAGTCATCCAGCTTGGTTGTGCTGGTCATGGTAGTCAACCAGCTTGGTCAAGGTAGTGATCCAGCTTGGTTGTGCTGGTCATGGTAGTCAACCAGCTTGGTCAATGCAGTCAACCAGCTTGGTCAAGATAGTCATCCAGCTTGGTTGTGCTGGTCATGGTAGTCAACCAGCTTGGTCAAGGTAGTCATCCAGCTTGGTTGTGCTGGTCATGGTAGTCAACCAGCTTGGTCAAGATAGTCATCCAGCTTGGTTGTGCTGGTCATGGTAGTCAACCAGCTTGGTCAAGGTACTCATGCAGCTTGGTTGTGCTGGTCATGGTAGTCAACCAGCTTGGTCATGGTAGTCAACCAGCTTGGTCAAGGTAGTCATCCAGCTTGGTTGTGCTGCTCATGGTAGTCAACTAGCTTGGTTATGCTGGTCATGGTAGTCAACCTAAGCTTGGTCATACTGGTCAACCATCTTGGTCATTCTGGTTGTCTAGATTGGTTATGATGGTCATTCAGCTTGGTTATGATGGTCATCCAGCTTGGTCATTCATTTATTAATCTATTTATTAATCTATTAATTTGTCTTGGACCATCATGATCATGCTGGTCATTGTAGTCAACCAGTTAACCCCACTCTAATGAAACCATACCCTATGCTGGTCAGGAGCTTAGAAGTATCTTCCTTGGAATGAAAAGCTACAAAACAAGCGACCTTTAGCGCTATTCCACTAATAACTGGCACAAATCTGAAGGCATGTGACTGACGGGTTTCCTCTAATTAAACCTGATTAGGCTTTAATATGATGCGTTATTAAAGTACAATCAAAGAAAACCTGGATTGGAGGAAAAACTTGGAATGGAAATATGCAGAAAAGGCCTGCGTCCTCAAACTTTTGACCAACTTTTTATCCTTCCAGCTCCTTGCAGATCTGTCCCAGATAGTGCTGGTAGTGCTGGTACGGAATTCCCGCTCACTCTAAAGCTTCACCAACATCTCTGTACGCTTTTAGCTTCTTTCTCCCTTCACCAAATATCAGACGCAGTGCTGATATCAGAGGATCAGGAGCGCTGAACTGGTGTCCTCTATCCCGCCGTTGCCCAAACTCATTACAAAAGGTCACTCCAACGGCCACTGGCATTTACAGCAGCGAGCGCAGGTGTGCCGCTTTTATGCGCCACTGTGCTCTAAGTTTCAGCGAGCGCAGCGTTAGGAAACTAAAGCCGCATTGTCTCGGAGCAGCGCCGGAGCCAAAGCGCTGAGTCCACGTCCACGGCCTGAATCCTCAGAGCCAAGATGAGAAGCGAAGGCTCGGCCTTGCCCAGAAAAACGTGGCGATTCTTTCAGGAGGAGCCGGCCCAATAAAAGCAAAGACAATTCTGGCTGGCCTCCGGGCTTATGTAACCCCAGCTCTTATGAGGACGGGCTGATCCCGGATCAGCTTTCGGCTCAGGCTACGATCAGCACGGCCTGTATAAAGTGCTGATCTAGGATCAGTTCAGCTCTTGTTTATATGATCGTATCTATGATGGTGTTCGTCAACACACCGCTGCCCTGAGGCCGGCTGAGTATTATAGTGTCCACAGCCTCCCTGGACACGGATTCGGATAATGCTGGATGCTGTTAGGAATAATTGGGCGTAGGTTTTTTAAGGCTAACGTCGATAATTCTTAAGATTATGTACCTTTTTTGTCATGTTATTGAGCTAATGTCGCTAATTTTGGGTATATTAAGCTAGCACTCCTGTTATACAGTTATAACAAGGCAATGTATACTGAGCTAACGGCTTTGCATTGTAATTAAGCTAGTGTTGCTAATTCCGTAGGTTTGTAAAGCTAGCATTTTGTGTCTTATAATCATGACACAAATAACAGTGTTGCGTAATTAGGCTAATTTTGCTAATTGTGTAGTAATGCCATGTAATCAGGTTAATATTACTATTTTTGAAGTATTTTAAGCTAGCTCTTATTGTAATGTAATCAGGCTAATGTTATAAAAACAACAATGATGCTAATTGTTTAGATATACTAAGCAAAATGTTTGTGATGTAATCTGGCTAATGTTGCTAGTTCTTTTATCATTTTATGTTGTTATAAAAACAATGTTGCTAATTCTTCTTGGTTCTAGGTTTGTAAAGCTAGCAGTTTGTGTCTTATAATCATGACACAAATAACAGTGTTGCATAATTAGGCTAATTTGGCTAATTCTTCAGGTATTATGGGCTAACATTTCTTGTTGTATAATCATGATAAAAGTAGCAGTGTTGTTCACTGTTTAGATATTCTAAGCTATTCTAAGATATTCTTTTGTTATTATGTTATGTTGTTATAACAACAACAATGTTGCTAATTGTTTAGATATAGTAAGCGAAATGTTTGTGATATAACCTGACTAATGTTGCTAATTCTTTGAGTGTATTAAGAGAGCTTTTCTCGCCATATAATCATGACATAATCAGGCTAATGTTGCTAATTCTTCAGGTTTATTGAGCTAGCTTTTCCTATTATGTAATCATAATGAAAATTAATGTTGCTAATTATCCTGTAATCAGGCTAATGTTGCTAATTGTGTTGTTATGTTAATCTTATGTTCTTTCTGTCATGTAATTGGGCTGGTGTGGCTAATTGATCAGATATACTAGCTGACATTTTGTCCTGTTGTCTGGTGAATGTTGCTAATATAATCTTAAACTAGCATTTCTAGTCATGTAACCGGGCTAATGTTGCTAATTCTTTAGGTATATAAAGCTAGAAGGGACCTACACAAAATGAGGCAGGTGGTTTTAATGTTTTGGCTGATCTGTGTAGTGTAAATAACTATTTAAAGCACGGCAGTAAAATGACAGTAAGACCTTTAACCTCAGCCCATTTAGAGTCGGCTAAAGGAAGCACAGCATGTGGAGGTGCAGATGGGACAGTAAATTTCGTAGCGTGGTCTCCACGCTTGGCTGAAACCCCTCTGTTTAAACCCTATACCTGGTGAGTAAGAGCCGGTGTCAGCAGCCGGAGCCACAGCTTTGATCTCACCGTGGGAAAGTCTGTTCTCACCACACGGCCTAAAAATCACATAAATATCATTTATTCACCTCCTCCTGCACATGGGACAGGAGGAGCCATGGAACCTCTCCACTCCACCCTGCGTCTGCTGACACCTGATCTGATTGCTGCAGGTCCTAAATGGAACTCATGGCAAATATCTGCGGTCAGTACCTTCCAAAAGCGCTCCAAGGAAGGACAACCCTGAGCCATGGGCACCTTACAAGGCTCTTATGGATGCTCATGGAGGCCTCACCCACCTTACAAACTTCCAGGACTTAAAGGATCTGCTGCTGATGTCTGAAGGTGTCCAGATACCACAGCAGGACACCTTCAGAGCTCTTGCAGAGTCCATGCCTCAACGTGTCAGAGCTGTTTTGGTGGCACGAGGGGGCGCTACATGCAATCTTAGGCAGGGTCATACATGTTTTGTTCACATTTGAGTTTGTTGGATTGCCTGGTCATCAGAATGACCAGGCTGGTTGTCAAGCTTGGTCAATGTAAACATCCAGCTGGGTTATGCTGGTCATCCAGCTTGTTCATGCTGGTTGACCAGCTTGGTAAAAATGGACATCCAGCTTGGTCATGGTAGACGTCCAAATTGGGTGATACTGATTGACCAGTTTGGTTATGCTGGTTATGGTGGTCAACCGTCTTGGTCATGCAGGTCGACCAGCTTGGACATGATGGTCAATTGTAGTCAACTAGTTAAACCCAATGATGAAAACTCACCAATGAATACATACCCTATGCTGGTTAGGAGCTTCCACAGAGTCTCCACGAGGGGCCGCTATTACTGCTCCAATAGATTTTGGTGCTTCATATCAGTGACACTGCGTGTCCTTGTTTTCCAATGTGTTAAATTCAGAAATAATAGAAACTAACTTCTAAATATATGCAGAAAATGCCCTGTTTGAGTTTCTCGTAGAAGTTCAGTTATTAATATCGCTAACTTATTGACATGTATAGCATTAGCATTATAATATGATACGTCTAACTGTAGTCATACTTCGTCATACTTCGAGTTTCCTTACTGCAGTACGTAGGCTTCCTTTTATAGGCATGGAAAACTGTACAGGCTGGTTTCTTTGAGGCTCTGTAGGACGTCTTCCGCCAGTGCTCGAGTGATTCAGAAGAATTAGCAGGAGTTCGTAAACAGTGGAGAGGAGGAGGCTACACACCGGGGCGAAGCTCTTATCAGCCCGACACCTGTTACGACTCTGCTCCCAGCATGCTCACAGGGCGCCTGGGCAACTTCTGAGAAATCCTGCCGGCTGCCACACACACACACACACACACACACACACACACACACACACACACACTCTCTCTCTCTCTCTCTCTCAGCTCGCTTCCTGAAACAATTAAGAGCCACTTGAGAATATGAGCTGTTTAACAGGCCCTCACATTCCCTGAAGACGCTGTGGCTGAGAGACCGAGCTCAGAGACGGGTCCATCACTGGGGAGCCGGGACGTGACGAGAAGTGACGTTGACTGACAGATTGCATCAAGGAGCTCAAGTGTTGGCTCAGCGACTTCTCTAAGTGCAGGAGCTGAAGTCAAACTGCCTTTTATTCCAGCACTTCAATGAATCTGGAGCCGGAAAATGAGATGAAGATCTGCAGTAACCAAGTCAATCAAGTTTTTATCTGAAATCATTTAAAAAATAAGCTCCGGAAAAAGGAGGAGTCCACCGACATGATCGGTTTCTCTGGTTTTAATATTTCTAGGCAGTGTGTTTAAGGGAAATTAACATTTGCATTGTATTTCATAAACCATGGGCAACAATTCCCCTAAATTCCAAATAAAAATATTTACTATTTAGAGCATTTATTTATTTATTTGCAGAAATTAAATTGCTCAAAAATAGTTCTGTATAATAATTATCATATTATATATATCATATATATCATATATATCATATTATCATATTATATATATATAATATCATAATATATACTAATAAATAAAAATTATAATGAACTTCAAGAGCATTCAGAATCACTATGGTAAAATAACCTCAACAGCCAATCACAGCTCTCATGTCTCGGCCGGCTCTCCACTAGTCTTTCACATTGCTGTTGGGACTTTATGCCAGTAATAGTCTGTAAATTCAGCGAACTCGGCTCTGTTTGATGAAATGCCTGGAATAAAACAGCAGCCGGACGCGTAGAGACGCAGATTTAAGAAAATAATTCTGTCTCTTAATTTTTTTCCAGAGCTGTATTGATCAGCTACATCATAAGTGGCAATTACCGGGGTCCAAGCACCAGACCATTATGAGGCCTTTGGATTACAAACGATGGGCAATGTTTTCAGAATGACCTCCGTTTGTGTTAGTACAGGCTACTAGCATAGGACATCAGTGTAGGTTAGTAGTATATGGTCACTGTTCTGAAAAACATTTATCTCCAAAATGGTGAGAAGGCAGAAATGATCTGAACTTTGAACAGAAGCCAAAGTAAAAAGACTGTTAATTTGAAGTAATTAAGAACATTTCTATTGGTCTATTTATATTTTTATAAATAATTCTGGATGAATTATAATACTATAACTATAAATAATACTTTTTTATTATTATTTATAATCAATTTTTGCACTTCCACAGCAGCGGGGTCACCCGGGGGCCAGCGTGTTCAAGGATACTGCAGCTGAGTAATTCAGGGAGGTGTCTGAAAAGGCCCTAAAGGTGAAGCAGGGGTTAACATGGGCTCCTGATGACAGCTGCGCCACTTCTGTTTGAACGCCTGGTCACCGCAGCAAATGACCGGCACAGTGTTTGCCCTCCAGAACACAAGGGTCTACAGAGCTGTAGAGAAGGGGGTCTTTTCTCGTTCATTCTCTGAACACATTAATACATGACAGGCAGCTCTGAACGGAGTGGAGGCAGAGCAGACAGCAGCTAATGCACTGGTGATAATGGCACACTGCTGTGTCCACTGAGGGGAAATCCTGCTGGACTATTACTGACCTCTTACAGCACCTCCACTCACTCCTCATATACATACAGAACTGCTCTCAGACTCGCGCTGCTCGCGCTCTTCCTTTAAAAGGTTTATGTACTGTCCCTGTTTCCCTGAGGGCCCAGGAGGGTCGAGGGGCCACAGCCCTTTCAATCATTTAAATTCTGACACCTAAAAATGACATATTTTGATCATTATTTTGTAGTAAAGCATGATGCTATAATAGTTGTTCCTCCAGATATAATAAATTCTAGCATAACTAGATCTATAAGTACTAATATAATTATTAATTATACTATTAGACTGGTTATTATGTTTATATAATATTTATAGATATATATTTGTTAATCACATTGATATAAATATATTTATATAATAAATCTTTTTAATGTTTGACAAAAAATGTTTATTATAGAAACATTTATTTGCATAGTTATAACATATATTTATATTTATTTAAAATATACATTTATTGATATAATAAAAATATTTATTTGTAAATTACATTTTAAAATTATATGACATAACATAATAAAACAAATTGGCAGATATTTTTCACAATGCTGTAAATATTACTATTACTATATTTGTAAACCGACTACCAAAAGCTGACTGTACGTGAACCATCAAAATTTTAATTGGTGGTTATTATTTATTTATTGGATGCTTATGGGTAATGATAGAATCCCTCTTAAACATAAAGAGAGATTAAATACATTGTGTTTATTTTGGTTAAATAAAAAATAATAAAATAAATAAATAAATAAAATAATTAAAATCAAATCATGCACCTAAACAAACTAACATTCTGGAAACGTAGGGTTTTATCAGTTTTAATGAAAATATTACAGATCACAGAATAATTATTAACAATAATAAAAAAAAGAAAAGAAAAAAAAACAGATATGTATAAAAGCAATTTAAGCAATTTAATAACAAAATGCGTTCATTAAAAGGGGTGTCCATAAATATTTGGACATACAGGGTAGTGGATATATGTGTTAATAACAACTGGCTTCACTTCAAGTCTCATCAGGAGCTTCTGAATTCATCACTCATATTGAATAGTGTTCACATCTATAATTCACGCCACCCCTACCGCAAAACCTACGGGGAGGTCGGGCTGAGAAGTGGATGACTAACTCCTGTGGCTGGGCTACAGTTTGGAAGTTCAGATGTGTGGTAAGAAATGAGCCCTCCAGAGGATGGAGCAGAGAGGAGAGTGTTTAGAGGCTGAAGTGTTAAAGCTTTTATCGTTGCCAGCTGAGTGGATTACAGCTTTTTCGTCAAGCCGAAAATGACTCACCCAATGCCCACGCTGAGCACCGTCCACTTACTGAGATTATAGACTTGCGTCACTGTAAGCAGGAGCCAGGGAGCATCTATAAACGATCTCAGAGATATCGGAGAGCAAAGATCGGACAGTGGCAGACTGACCATCTAACACTCCAGCTGATAGGCCAAACAAACATCTGGACGGACTCCAGACCACTGCTGATGTGTGTGGCTGGGACAGGAATGCTGTGGCTGGACCTGAAGCTGAGGCATGGACTCCACGAGACCTCTGAAGGTGACCTGCATGAGCATCGGTGATGGGCCTTGAGCGCCCATGACCCAAGATGGTCCTTTCTTGGAGCACCTTTCGTGCCTGGTGTTTTGGAGATGTTCTGACCCAGTCGTCTAGAACATCAGAGTCAAAGTCAAAAGTGCCTACTTTTCCTGCTTCCTACCTTCAGGAACTGACTGTTGACAGAAGCCACTGGAACCAGAGCATCAATATTAATGGTATTAATGTTATGGCTGATCGGTGTATATTATCTATGGATGGGTACAAGCCTAGGCATTTGAGGTTAATGGTTTTGCTGGTCTACTACCAGTTTGTTGTCCAGCATGATCTAGCTGGAGAACCAGCAAGACCAGCATGACCAGCCAGACCATACAGTTTCACCCAGTATGACCAACATGACCATGCTACACAGTATGACCTGCTTGATGACCGGCCAGTCCATCAAAGTCCAATCCAAAAAGAAAGCATATGCTATGCTGGTCAAGTGGTAAGAATAGGTATGTTTTTAACCGCCCTGAGCATCAAAGACCACCTCAGACCACCTTCTAAAACCAGCTAACAGGAGAAGCTGGTCTTGAGCTGGATTTGTTAGCAGAGCAATTTCAAGGCCAGTTGTCTCGTGCCTCACAAACTGCCTCTGGATTTACCAGGATAGGGTATGTTTTTAACCACCTTGACCATCAAAGACCACCTCAGACCACCTTCTAAAACCAGCTAACAGTAGAAGCTGGAAGCTTTGTTAGCCGGAGCGATTTCATTGCATTGCGTTCATCTCACGACTCCCCATAGGCCAGTCCTCCTGTGCCTCACAAACTGCCTCTTGTGCCTCATCTCACACTGACCAAAGCCCAACAAAGCTATTTAATAGGAGTCAACTTAAACGTTAGCCAGCAGACGCTTTCCTGACCCAGATAGAGAGCAGCAATGCAGCAGCAGGCACCCTCGTAGTCTTTGTCTGAAAGCTCGCAGCTCGTTCTGCCTGACAGGAGAAATAAACAGTTTTATGCAATGAGTGCCGGAGCCTATTTGATATGTCAGGGAGATACGGAAAGAGAGAGGGGAGGGAGAGGAGACTGCAGGGAAAGAGAGAGAGAGAGAGCAGAGAGCGAGAGAGGATCCTGTCCAGCTGATTAGCAGTGCAGAGGGTGCACATCGGGAGCGTGTCTGTTTACAGCTGACCACAGTGAATGGCCACACTGTACCTTTCAATGAAAGAGCCTTTCAGAGCCCGACTCTACCAAAAAGAGAGAGAGACAGACCATCGCGTCAAGAGAGAGCAGGAGAGTCGGTCCATATGGGGGGGCGAATGTTTGTGGTAAGGGCAGATAAGTGATCTTTTCACCTTTGTCTGAAAGGAGGAGGGGCCATTAAGGGACGCACCTCACGCCCAGGTGGACCGGGGCTCGAGGCTGTGCAAACAGAGTGCACTTTTTTGGGGACATGTCAAGCGAAGTGTAGCCCAACAGAATTACACCTCGATGCACACTTAGAGTTAGAGCGTATTTTGAGGAAGCCCAAGTGGGGTGTATTTTGAGGCAATCTAAGTACAGATATATTGAGGCAGCCCATATGGAGTGCAATGTAAGGCCAGACCAGGTGTAGTGTATTTTGAGGCAGCTCAAGTAGGATGTACTTTGAGGCAGCCCAAGTGTAGTATAAAGCGAGGCAGACCAAGTGGAGTGCAATGTAAGGTCAGACCAGGTGGATGGTATTTTGAGGCAGCACAAGTGTAGTATAAAGTGAGGCAGCCCAAGTGGATTGCAATGTAAGATCAGACCAGGTGGATGGTATTTTGAGGCAGGTCAAATAGGATGTACTTTGAGGCAGCCCAAGTGTAGTATAACGTGAGGCAGCCCAAATGGAGTGCAATGTAAGGTCTGACCAGGTGACCAAAAACAGTGAATATTGAGACAGCCCAAGTGGAGTCTACTTTGAGGCAGCCTAAGTAGAGATTATATCTTGAGGCAGCCCAAATACAGTGCACATCGAGCCCAAGTGTAGTATAAAGTGAGGCAGTGTAATGTAAGGTCGGACCAGGTGGATGGTATTTTGAGGCAGCACAAGTGTATTATAAGATGAGGCAGCACAAGTTGACTCTGTCTTGATGCAGGTGTCAGGTGTATTTTTTGATGGAGTATAAAGTAAGACCCGCCAGGCAGCCCAAGTGAGGCAGCCAGGTGTACATTTAGGTGGATCAAGTGTATCCTGAGCCAGATGTAGGAGAGTGTATCCTGAGACAGCCCAAGTGGTATGAACTTTGAGGCAGCCTAAAGAGACAGTATATCTTGAGGCAGCCCGAAAACAGTGCATATCGAGACAGCCCAAGTGAAGTCTACTTTGAGGCAGCCTGAGTAGAGAGTATATCTGAAGGCAGCCGAAATACAGTGCATATTGAGACAGCCCAAGTGGAGTCTACTTTGAGGCAGCCTGAGTAAATAGTATATCTTGAGGCAACCCAAATACATTGCACACTGAGACAGCCCAAGTGGAGTGTATATTGAGGCAGCCTAAATAGAATGCAAAGAAAGACCAGGCCAAGTGGATGGAATTTTGAGGCAGTTTAAGGGTGTATTTTGAGACAGCCCGAGTAGAGTGTATTCTGAGGCAGCCCAAGACTGCTCTAAGGTGGTTAATGTGATGCAACCCAAGAGTAGTGCACTCTGAGACAGCCTTTCAGGTAGTCCATGTAAGCAAAGATCTGAGGCAGCCTAAGTGGAGTGTAATTTTAGGCGAACAGAAAATAGTGGTTTAGTGAAAATGTTATGTTAATATGATTATGTTAATTAATAATATGATTATGTTTATTAATAATAATATGAATAATCTAAAAGACCAAAACTGGGTCCTGTGTTATTCAGAGTAGAAATTCTGTACAAATTTTTCTCAAATAAATTCAACGCCCAGTTTTTTTCCAGTGGAAGTGACTTTCCTCATTAGCGGCTCAGAACCGTAGCGTGAGCTCAAGCTGCATTCACTCTGCAGCTCCATTCCTCGGCTGCTCTTTGCTCCTGTCCTCTCCATTTCCTTTACCTTCTCTCTCTCCCAAACAGTGCGAAGAAAAAACCTGGCGCCAACCCCGACACCACATGTGGGATTCATTAAGGCTCATTTCAGAATGACTCGCTTTACTCAGGGGTGTTACTTTAGTAAAGAAGGGTATTTGTGCGCTGCGCTGATTTACAGCTTTATCTCTACAACTGCCATTACAAGCAGCTGCTCCCAGAAGAGCGGAGGTGTTGTACCCTGATGTTGTCAGAGAGGACAGTGAGAGGTTAAAGGCCAAGAACACAGGTAAAAGTTCACTTCAGGGGAGAAAAGAACATCATGAATGCGTAAATAAACACCAGATAGCCGATGACGTGTCAGTCATGTCGTTACATTCAGGACAAACAGCTGATTAGAATCATACTCAGGAGGCCCCTGACCAGGAAAACATACAGTGCACGGGCCTCTACCCACCCCCTACCCCCTTTTCCATTAGCAAAGCCTGTAACAACATTAAAACGGGTCAATTTTAATAAGCCGACTGTTTTGCTTGAACATCAGAGATCTACTGTATATAGTCCTGTCTGTTTCAAGTCCTCTGACCTCTAATCCTCTGGTGTGTTGCTTCTAAAAAGCAGTATAATCTAAGCTGTCAGAGAAAAACTGGACTATTTTTGACTGGAATAGAATTGATATGTTAATCAAAACCCACAAATCTAGCAGATATTCAGGTGATAGAATGACATGCATGACACAAACTTTCTACCCTCACAAACAGGAGATACCACAGAAACACTGAATACCATAGAAACACCACAGAAACCCTGGATGCCACTGAACTACTGGATACCACAGAAACAACACTGAAACCCTGGATACCACTGAACCACTGGATACCACTGAACCACTGGATACCACAGAAACCCTGGATACCACTGAACCACTGGATACCACAGAAACACCACAGAAACCCTGGATACCACTGAACCACTGGATACCACTGAACCACTGGATACCACAGAAACCCTGGATACCACTGAACCACTGGATACCACAGAAACCCTGGATACCACTGAACCACTGGATACCACTGAACCACTGGATACCACAGAAACACCACAGAAACCCTGGATACAACTGAACCACTAAATACCACTAAACCCTGGATACCACAGGAACAACACTAAAACACCACAGAAACCCTGGATACCACTGAACCACTGGATACCACTAAACCCTGGATACTACTGGAACAACACTGAAATCATGAATACCACAGAAACACCACAGAAACCCTGGATACCACTGAACCACTGGATACCACTAAACCCTGGATACTACTGAACCACTGGATACCACTAAACCCTGGATACTACTGGAACAACACTGAAATCATGAATACCACTGAACCACTGGATACAACAAAAACAACACTGAAACCATGGATACCACAGAAACCCTGGATACCACAGAAACACCCCTGCGAAACACAGAAAGTGAAAATGCTGTGTTTGGGGCTGTAATGCTGAGCGTGCTGCCAGCACTGTATGGATTAGGCCCTTTGGAACTGTCCTAATGTACGTCTGAAGCCTCTGCAGTTTCATAAATACTGAAGGTATCAGTGCTGAAAATCTCACACAAACATACTCATGCTGACTGAAATCGGCCTCGGATACGCCAGCTCACGTGAGGTCGGTTTGTCTGCTGAAATCAAAGGCCAGCAAATGAGAGGGCCTGTGAGCCGGAGAAGGGAACACAGAGCCCCTCGATGTAAACCCCAGATAGTGTCACTCTCCAGCACCGCTCCCCGTTTCACACAGCCAAATATAAACAAACCCCATCCACGAACTTCCTTTCAAGAACAAGCAGATGACCCTCGCTTTAGTGGGTTCAGGGAGAAGGTGATTAAATGCTGTGAAGCTCATTAATAACTACCTAATTACCATATTAATTACATTTATTTCTTAATTATATTTTTACAATCTACTTGCTGAGGGGTGTTCAATTCTTAAATACCTACATTTAGAGCGTTATTAATATTCACCCTAATGAGGGACTGTAGCTCCGCCTCCTCAGTGTATATCACAATACCTACATTTAGAGCGTTATTAATATTCACCCTAATGAGGGACTGTAGCTCCTCCTCCTCAGTGTATATCACAATATCTACATTTAGAGCGTTATTAATATTCACCCTAATGAGAGACTGTAGCTCCGCCTCCTCAGTGTATATCACAATACCTACATTTAGAACGTTATTAATATTCACCCTAATGAGAGACTGTAGCTCCGCCTCCTCAATGTTTTAGTATTTATAACGCTCTAAATGTAGGTATTGTGATATACACTGAGGAGGAGGAGCTACAGTCTCTCATTAGGGTGAATATTAATAACGCTCTAAATGTAGGTGTTGTGATATACACTGAGGAGGTGGAGCTACAGTCTCTCATTAGGGTTGGGTGGGATGTTTATCCGCACTGTGGGAAGCTTGTCCAACAGTTGCTAGGTCAGAGCGCACTGTCACACATGTTGTTGGTACCATAAAAGCAGCAGAGCTTCCCCTCCGCCCCCGTCCACCTCCTAAATCCCAGTTTAACCCCTGCCCCTACCTTCTCCTGCAGCTTAGTGTGTGGAGCCGGTCTGTTTTACATGTCTCAGCTGTTCAAACAGGCCATAGCTCAAACTCTCCGAGGCTACAAAACAGCAAACGCTCTGAGATCACAGCCTCACACCTCTATATAACACACACACACACACACACTACTGACACACACACACACACACACACACACTATTGACAAGCATCTGGTGAGCGCCAGCCAGCAATGACAAAAGAGCCAGGGCTGTTCTCAGCTGGCCTAATCGCCACTGAGTGAGCACATTTCTCTCCTGGCCTCATGCAAAGCTCCAGTGTGTAGACGCTCCCCACAGCTCCGGTCACTGCTGGAGCTGCCCACTCCATAAACCCTGCAGATACACCACAGGCAGCTCACGAAGCACCGCCTGGGCCTTTCTGTATGTATGAGATCTAAAAGCACTTTCAGCAGGTGACCAAAGCTCGTTTTGCATTTCCATCTTTCTAAATCATTTATTCAGGTTCCTGCAGTGAACAGAACCCTCATCCAACCTAGTATAGCCAAGATCTTGAGTAGGTGCTCCTCATGCTGCCAGAACAGCTCTGACCCATCACGACATGGACTCCACAAAACCTCTGAAGGTGTTCTGTGGTCTCTGGAGACCTTCAGACGTTAGCAGCAGGTCCTTTAAGATCTGTAAAATGAGCCTTGAGCACCCATGACCCTGTCGCCGGTTCACCTTTCGGTTGTCCTTCCTTGGAACACTTGTGGTAGATACTGACCACTTCATACTGGGAACACCCCAACAAGACCTGCCTGATGTTCTGGAGATGTTCTGACCCAGTCGTCTAGCCATTACAATGAGGTTCCCTTATGCTTGCCCATTTCTCACTGAATTAATCACCTGTTTAAAGACCAGCTGATTAATTGTTGCCTTTATAATAGGAATATGTAAATGTCTCTGAATTGTTCTTTGTCTTATATGTGTATGTGTGTGTGTGTGTGTGTGTGTGTGTGTGTTGTGATCCCTGGTCAAAATGACTGAGAATTTCACACATAAGCTGTTAGAAATAATAAAAGCATTAGCCTAATTGTTGAAAATAGCCTGAAAACAGGCCAGTGCCCCAGTTTAGCAAACAACAGCTGTCTTCTTCTGAGGATATTTAAGAAGGTTGATAAAAAATAAAGTAATAAAAACAGACAATGGCATAATGATCAGAAAGCTATATCTTACCATTCATTTTATGCATTTACTACACTCTAGTCTATATAGTCTATATACAGTCTATATGTAGTATACATAGTCTATATGTAGGCAATATAGTCTCTATGTAATCAGTATAGTACATATATAGTCTATATATATATGACATATACATAGACAATAGTCTATATATAGTTAATATAGTCCACATATAGTCAATGTACAGGTCTATACATGGTCAATAGTCTATATCTAGTCAATACAGTCAGTTTAGCCCATATATGGTCTATGCATAGTCCATCTACAGTCAATGGCTATATCTAGTCTATTTATAGACAAACCATAGACAACAGACTATTTATAGTTGACATATAGACTATACAGTATATAGTCAATATAGTCAGTTTAGTCCACATATAGTCTTTAAATTGGCAATATAGTCTTTATATACTCAATATATAGAAAATATCTGTACTGTATATAAAGTCAATAGACTTCCTATAGTTGATATATATTCTATACGTAGACTATATATAGTCAATAGTCCATTTTGTACATATGCAGTCTATGTAAAGTCTATACATTGTATACATCTCTCTATAGTCCATATCTAGTCTATGTACAGCCTATACATGGTCAATAGACTTTCTGTAGTCGTTATAGTCTATATATATATATATATATATATATATATATATATATATATATATATATATATATATATATATATCCATGATAGTCTATATAGTCAATGTAGTTTTAATGTTTAAGGAAATGGACACACTCGAGAGTATAGTGGCATAATTATGCTTGAGAGCGTGAGATTCCAAAAGTATCCAGACACCTCTTTGAATGAGGTGCACCCACTGCTGACACAGGTTTTTTCATTTGAGCACACAGAGCTCATATAATCTCCACAGCAAAGCACTGACGGATGCTCTACAACAGTTTTCACACTGACAGGTTTGTTCTGGGCCCAAGTCTGGCCTAACGACTATGAGCGTACACCGATTCGGGCAGGTTATTTTGAGTGTCCACTTCAGGTACGTACCTTTAAGCATGTTCGCCCCACAACTGCCTCAGACAAGGCCCTAAATAGCCCACGGGTCCTTGAGAAGGCTAAAGAATGAAAAGCAATCAGGCATGACGCTAATCCAACATCTGCGTGTCGTAATCTGTGGAGCAAGCCGAGCCTGAATTAATGACAACTGCCATTGTCAACTTACACCCTCAGTCAGCCTCCCGCATTCTCCTTAAACGATGTTTCAGACAGAAATCCTCTGAGAGGATCTGGAGCAGAGGAAGTGCAGACTGCCTCCGCAGAAGAACAGAACGAGGGGATCACGGGGGGCTTTCTTCCTCTGGTTTAGGGGCTGGTTTATGTAGCTGACAGAAAGCAACTATAGTTGACATATAGACAATATAGATTATATATAGTCAATTTAGTCAGTTTAGTCCACATATAGTCTATGTGTAGTCTATATATTGGCAATATAGTCTTTATATAGTCTATATATAGAAAATATCTGTACTGTATATATAGTCAATAGACTTCCTATAGTTGATATATATTCTATACGCAGACTATATATAGTCAATAGTCCATTTTGTGCATATGCAGTCTATGTAAAGTCTATACATTGTCAATATAGATATATCTCTCTATAGTCTTTGTCTAGTCTATGTACAGCCTATACATGGTCAATAGACTTTCTGTAGGCGTTATAGTCTATATAGTCTATAACCATGATAGTCTATATAGTCAATGTAGTTTCAACATTCAAGGAAATGGTTCTTTAAGTTGTCATGGTTTTATATAGAGAGAACCTTTGAAGAACCTGGTTTATAAACCTGCTGGTTTAGAAAGCAACAGGTATTAAAAGACTCAGCAGCCCATCACTCAAACGTCACTCAGCACACTACGTGTATCTGTAACGGTTGTGGACACCATCTGCTCCAGCGTTTCTTCTGAACTCAAGGGTATCAGCATCAGTGAGCTCAGATACTGATCTTGGATGATGAAGTTGAAGTCCTTTAACTAGAGATCATCCCAAAGCTCCTTCAATGCAGAGAACCTCACAACCCAATGCTGGGAGGCTTTATACTCATCTAGCCCACAGTTTCCTCTGTGTTTTGGGGCATTGCAATGGTAAAATAGTGAATAGAGAACCTCAACTAATGCAGTTTTCTTTAGGGACTACTTTTTGTAGCCGCACTACACCCTAAAGCAGGTTCTAGAGCCGAACTCTTCTTAGAACTCTGGTAGAACAGTTTCTCAGGCATCAGGCAGCGTCTTCATCACCATTAGGTGAAGAACTTTCTGTGAGGAGCTTTTATTATTAGAGCTTCAGACGTCTGCTTCCCATCACCTCCACTGTAGAACTCCAGCTCTGACTGGGGGAGCTTATCTAGAACCACTCTGAATGGGTCTGTTTACATACAGACATTTTCACAAACAGATGGAATAAAGTTTGACTGCCCTGATTGACAGGAACTCAGTAGGGATGGATGGGTTCACCAAAAGCTGACGTTTTGCGACTGAATATCTTTAGCATGTTGCTATAAAAAGCTTCCTTCATTAGCACATTAGCATGCGATAACGCCTGGTGACACTCCCCAATGTGAAGAAATCAGCTCATTCACAGGGACACACACACACACACACACACACACATTCAAAGAAGTGCTCCCTCAAAGCTGTGGAGTGGAAAAGGAAATCCTCCAACTCCAGACACAAGCCTGGCCACAGGTGTATCTCATGAAATCCATCTAGCAGGAGTGTGTGTATGAGTGTGTGTGTGTCAGGAAGGCCTTATTGTCAGATGGAGGTTAAAGAGTGAAGCAGAAAAGGCAAGACACCTGTTTCTTCATCTCCAGGCGTCCTCCACGCACGCATAAATCACCCAATAATGTTTAGCCCCCTGAACAAATATTAGTGCTGGAGATTACTGCAGAGAGCCCTCGACGAAAAGCCCCGAATAAATTCACATTCAAAGTTTCGGGCAGAAAGAGCAACCTGCTCGCTCCCAGACTAATGACTCGGGCTGACCACGTGGGTCAGCAGAGCGTTTGCTAGAACAACTGGGATGGCCCAGTACTCACACACACACACTGTTGACCATCTCAACTGCCTTTGTGTTAAAAAGCCCTGCAATGCAGTGGTCTGGAATCCGGGGTGACATTTGCCAAATGCTCAGGAATCCACAGCCCTGGAAGAGGTGACCACGACCACGATGGTCTTCAACACAACTGCAGTCCAGTGCTGCACTCCTGCTGTCCACCAGGAGACATATGGATTACGCATGTAGCGGAATATTTTCCCATAGGAATGAATGTGGTGCAAAAGTTGGTGCACCCTTCTTAAGTCACAATACTATGAATAGACCAGTAAAACCCACCCAACGTCATTGGATACCACAGCAACCGCCTGGAATAGCACAGCAACAGTCAATAACAGCGATTATTTAGCAGAACACATAGTAGATAATCAATGCTATTGCACCCCTCTAGCAAGCTCTTAGCAACACTCTGGCAATGACTTGTGATATCACAGCAGCCACCTAGCAACTCTATTTCAATGTCCTAGCAACACTATAGCAACAACCTAGCAATGCCACTTAGCAACACCTTGGCAACTACCCAGGACACCACAACAAGCAACACCTCTATAACAACAACACTATAGCACCCACTTAGCAACACCATAGCAACCTTTTGGGAATACTATAGTAATCACCCAGCAAACATTAAGCAACACTACTGAAACCACCTGGGATGCCACCAGCAACCACTTAGCAACATCATAGCAACCATCTGCATTTAACATAATTACTAAGAATTATCAATATCCATAAACACTACCTAGCAACACTATTGCAATGTCCTAACAACACCATAGCAACAACCTAGCAATACCTTGGCAATCACCCAGGATACCATAACAAGCAACACCCACTGTCCAACCAGCAACCACTATGCAACACTATAGCAACCACTTAGCAACACCATAGCATCCTTTTAGCAATGCTATAATAATCACCCAGCAACCTCCTATCAACACTATAACAACCACTTTGCACCATAGCAACCGTCTGGAATGCCACAAGCAACCACTTAGCAACATCATAGCAACCACCTGTGTATAACATAATAATTACTGATAATTATCGAAATCAATTGCAACCACCAAGCAACACTATAGTAATATCTTAGCAACACCCTGGCAACCACCTGGAATACCCTAGCAAGCAACACCGTGATAACCAAACAGTCACACATCTGTGCAACACCATAGCAACGTCTTAGCAACACTGTAGTAATCACCCACTAAGCAACACCATAGAAACCACCTGGGATGCCACCCAGCAACCACTTAGCAACACCATAGCAACCACCTGCATATAACATAACAATTACTGATCATTCTTAATCTCGAACTACATGGACAAAAATATCATTTTTGGGCCAAATCGGCCAGTCCTGCCCGCCAGCATCTGCATCAATTCCTGCCCACCATCCTTCTGTCCTTCCGCTGTCCAGCCACACTCCAGGTACACAAAGAATCTCCTCAGGTTTCAGCTGCTATTTCCGTACGCGCACCCCACCAGCGGCGCACAAAGAGAAACCGGTCACTCTGGCCGGCAGCTCCGCGGTGCAAATTGCCATTACCGAGAGGCCCTCAGCTGCCTATTGTCACGGATTAGGCCCGCATTCATGTGCATGCCAACTCTTCCATTAAGCTCTTCGCTGGACTCTATATTTAACTGGCACCAGTGTCCAGTGTCGTATAAAATGAGAGACGACTTTCAACCGGTCCCTCTTCTGAACACGCAGCGGCGTCGCACGGGGCCGGGAACTCTATTTAGAAATCTGCATTCAGAGAAGCAGCGTGAATCTAAAAGGAGCTCTCAGGTTGGCTTCAGTCATCTGCTGTCAATCAGTACAGCGCTTTAAGAAGGAATCAGGTGGGGAATTGCTTTGAACTGTGAAAAGGATTTAGAGGCGTCTGTCACTCTCATGAAGGAGGCTCAATAATAATTCATATTCTGAAATGTGGAACTGGAGGTACAGCCCTGCATCACATGACTTCATATCAACATGGTTCTGGTACTGAAACGGAGCAAAACTCATATCTCACATATCATTAAATCTTAGAGGGCCACTTCATGCAGAAAGTAAATACTGTTAAAGCATCAATATGTATTATTTGCCAGTCAATAGTGTGTACATACACACTGGCTGGGAAACCTCTTTTCAATTTCCGGTTTTTGTGATGTCACAAAAAAAACCTATAAACTATAAACGTAATTATTCAGCATACAGCAGTTTAGCCCCACCCCCTCACACTTAAAGGCCTCTTTTCCACCGTTCCAGTGGCTTTCCACCCGGGCACGGTTCGGTACGAGGCCCGGTTTCCTCAGCACGGTTAGCTAACGGTACTTGGGGCCACAGAACTGTTCAGTGGGCGGGCTTTATCGACCTTTAACCGTCTTTAGATTTCCACACCCAGGCTGTATCTAGTAAGTAAGAGAACAGTTGGCCCAGATTGTAGCAGATCATTAGCGTGGAGATACGTAAACTTTAGTGGACTACAGCATAAACATTTAGCATACCTGAGTCGGCTAGAGGCCTCGTCCAACATCGCTACCGCAGAGTTAGCGTAGCTAGCCACTGCACTCACCCAACATTGCTAGTGTGGCGTTATCACGGTCTAACGCCACGCTATCAGTGTCTCAGGCCGTTCGTGGGAACACTGGACTGGACGAAAGGCAGGGTGGAAAGCCACTGGAATTGTTGCCCTGCAGTGGAAAAGAGGCCTTTGAGTAGGAGGGGGTGGGGCTAAACTGCTGTATGCTGAATAATTACATTTATAGTAACATCGTTTTTGTGACATCTGTATCTGTCTGTATCTAATAAGTACGAGAACAGCTGGTCCAGTTTGTAGCAGACCATTAGCGCGGACATACGTAAACCTTAGCGCACTGCAGCATAAACGTTTAGCATACCTGAGTCGGCTAGGGACCTCGTCCAATATAGCTACTGCAGAGTCAGCGTAGCTAGCCACTGCACTCACCCAACATTGCTAGCGTAGTGTTATCGCGGTCTGGGACACTCAGTGGAACCTTGGACCACAGCTACAGCTATCTGTTAGCATAGTGCTAACTGCATGCTGAAGTCGTCACATGCTCGCATCAAACCTTATTGAATATTAACATGGATTTTATCGTTATTCAGAACTACATCTATTAAAAGGCCTCCTTGTCACGGTTGCCACCATGCTAACAGATTTACAGAATTACAGCTCCGGTCAATTAGCTAGCGTTAGCTACATTAGCGGTATGTTACGGCTCGGCCTTAGTAACATAACCATTTGGCCCTGCAGTGAAAAAGAGGCCAAGGAGTGTTTCAGGCTGGACTGCTTTTTCGAATGAGGCAGCCAATCAAAACAGAGCTCATTTACTTACATCAGCCTTAAAGGTACAGTAATGACAATGCACTATTACTCAGAATCAATTCCAGCCCCCATGTGATGCAGCGTAATGAGAACGAGCATGTGATTAATTTCAAACTGCACCCGATTAACCACCCAAAAAGGCCGTGGACTGAGACGTGTGGTCATTTCTCACAGCATCAACAGCAGCACATGATGAAGAGCTTCTACCTGGTCATCAAAATCAGCTAATAATCGTTATTACAGATGAATGTATGAATGCACGCCACAATGCATATTATTAAAGGAGCAATCCAGTGTTTTTTTAACCTAGTCTCAATTCCTATACAAGGTTCTTCAGGGGTTCTTTAGTATGCAGAACCCTGACAACTCAAAGACCCATTATTTGGAGGCTTAAATAGCTTGTTGCCTGCTTTAAGGTGGTGCTGCAGTGGTGGAAATGGTTTGCAGATGGTTCTATTTGGCACTGGGAAAGGTTCCACTATCATTTCCCATATTAATATATACCACTAAGCCACTTTACTATATTCATATAATGTATATCAATGCACATATTTAATTTAATATTAAATTTAATGTTTTTAAATGTATGTTTATTCTTACATGAATGGTTGCAACTGTAACAACTTCAATTTCCCTCCCAGGATCAATAAAGTGATTCTGATTCTGATTCTGATAACAGGCCTAAGAACCCTCTCTAGTCTAGCACTACTATGCAGAACCTTTTTCCCATTCCCATTTCCATTAACGTACTTAAATCCAGGCAAACCCTTCTTAGAATATAATCCAATGGGCAGATCCTGAACACCATCCTATGACTCAGTTATGACTGAGCGTAGTACTCAGTCATGTGTCCCAGGTGCAGCGGACGGTGCTCCATTAACCCTTCTGAAAGCAATCCCCCTTCATCAGTGCCTTAAACCTTTCACCAATAATTAAAGCTCACAGCTAATGTCAGTCATACCTGAGTGCTGGAGGACATGAGTGTGAGAGCTATGCTGATCTGCCACACGGAGCAAAGCGAGAGCTCCATTTTTGCGAAGCCGCTCCGCTCCACTCTTCTGGAGGTCTGGGAAGTACGGTGAGATATCAGCCTGTGGAGGAGTGATGCATTGTCAGCTTGGGAGTGACGAGATGCGACCTACATCACGCCACCAAAATAGATCCACCTTCATCCACACACACACACACACACACCCCTCCTCACCCCCCCAGCCCAAATGAAATAAACATATCGCTGGGGCCACGAAAACCTTGCATCTCCAAAAAAAACAGCAACCTTCTCAGCTTTCAATGGAAGTCAATGTAAACTGTTTTTATTATTATGAGTCATTTTGGAGCATTTCTATTGGTCCGTTCATCATGTTCATCACGTTTATGGAGATAAATGAGAACGGCAAAAATGGAGATAAAAGATTTATGAATGACAGTGACCATTTATACACAGATCAGCCATAACATTAACACCACATCCTTGTTTCTATACTATGCAGAGAAAGAGTAGAAGCAAGGAGGTGGTGTTATTGTTTTGGCTATATATATATATATATATATATATATATATATACATATATATATATATATATATATATATATATATATATATATATATATATATATATATATATATATCCCTGAAATGAAAGGGAAACTTCACCAACTTTTAAAAACTCATGCATACCAAAACTGCATTTATAGAATTATATAATAAGAACATTTTGGTGTTAAACTGTAGTTCATGGTGAATGGACTCGGATGTTGGTCGCCATGACTACAACACAGATACAGTCCATAATTTTGGATAATTTCCTACCCAAATCCACCAGTGCAGCTACAACACGAGTCTTCTGAGTTTTATATAAAATTATGATGATGATGATGATGATGGTAAAATAGTGAATAGAGAATCTCAACTAATCCAGTTCTCTTTAGGGACTACTTTCTGTAGCTGCACTACACCCTGCAGCATGTATCCCTCCACTATTTTAATGATCTGGTTCTAAAAGCAGGTTCTAGAGCCGAACTCTTCTCAGAACTCTGGTAGAACAGTGTCTCAGGCATCAGGCAGCGTCTTCATCACCATTAGGTGAAGAACTTTCTGTGAGGAGCTTTTATTAGAGCTTCAGACGTCTGCTTCCCTTCACCTCCACTGTAGAACAGCTCTGACTGCTGGGGGAGCTTATCTAGAACCTCCACTGTAGAACCACAGCTCTGACTACTGGGGGAGGTTATCTAGAACCTCCACTGTAGAACTCCAGCTCTGACTGGGGTAGGTTATCTAGAACCTCCACTGTAGAACTCCAGCTCTGACTGGGGGAGGTTATCTAGAACCGAGCATTTCATACCAACCCCCCCACTCCCACCCCCTCCCCCAAAACCCACCACTCTGGATGAGTTTGTTTACATCTTAGCTGTTTATTTATGCATAGCATTTTTAAAATGGGTGGAGTTTCCCTTTCTAGTATTAACACCATTCATTCATAATGAGCATTACTTCATATGAGTCCAGCAGGCAGTGCAGCAGGCACGGAGGAGCTGGGAGCATGACTAGGCTTCAGTCTCCATGGACAGGTCCTGCATGGTAATGTCTCGTGCATTACAGTTCAGTCATGCATGTGGAGTTGGGATGCTATGCCATGCTCTCTCTCTCTCTCTCTCTCTCTGTACTCTCTGCCATGCCACTTCATGCTCTTCCCAACACAGAATGATCTTTAATGCAGTTAGGACCCTCCACGCACGCATGCACGCGCGCACGCACGCACCCACAACAGCAATCATACATGAAAGAGAACTAAACAGCTGACAAGAGACGTGCGCTGTACAGCGATAGTGGCTCGTGCATGCTGATGAAAGGGACGTACGTGTCCGCTCGCGCTTACCTCTCCCTGCAAAGTAACGCCGGAGGATTCCCATTTTTTTTTTTCTTTTTCTCCAACGCAGGAACAAGCGCGCGCCGAAGAAGCTCTGGAGATGTGCAGCAGATGCGCACAGTGCAGATGTGTAAGCAGGGCAGATGTGCTGCTGGGACGGTGCACGAGCTGTGAGAGCTGCTGTTGCTGCTGCTGCTGCTGCTCAGGCAAAAAAAAAATCTGCACGGACGGAAAAGAGGGGGCGAAAGAGAGAGAAGTTTGCGCGCTGCGCTGCGCTGCTGCTCCACCAGGCGGCGCTGTGGTGCCATGGCAGGGCGGATAGAAAGTCCAGAATGTTATTCCATGCGAAACCACCTGCCTAGTGTTTGTGTAGGCCCTGCATGGACTCCACAAGACCTCTGAAGGTGTCCTGCTGTGGTATCTGGACACCCTCAGCAGACGACAGCAGCGGATCCTTTAAGTCCTGTAAGCTGTGAGGTGGGACCTCCAAGAGCACCAGTGACCCAAAGTTGTCCATCCTTAGAGCACTTTTGGTGGGTGCTGACCACTACATACCAGGAACTGCCCAGAAGACCTGCTACACCACCAGCACCCAGTGCCGCTGAGCTCCGGGCTGTTGATGACATGGTTGTGGGTTCGATACCCGGGCTCGGCAAGCTGCCACTGTGGAAGCACAAGGTGGTGGGTGGGTGTTTCTAATAAAGTGGCCAGTGAGTAAAAGCACATGGTGGGTGTTTCTAATAAAGTGGCCAGTGAGTAAAAGCACATGGGGGGTGTTTTTAATAAAGTGGCCAGTGAATTTGAAGTACAAAGCAGATGTTTCTAATAAAGTGGCCACTTTTGGCCAGTTTTGCTGCTCTCTGCTCCCCGGGTGCTGGAGTTGGCTGCCCACCGATCTGGGGTGCGTGTGTGCTCACTGCCCCTAGTTCACTAGTGTGTGTGTGTTTACTACCACCGAGGAGTCAAATCAGCCAAATCAGATAAACATCAAAATTTCTCATATTTGGGAGAGAGAGAGAGAGAGAGGAGAAAATCAAGCTCCACTCTCAGTTCAGATCTGAGAACCTTCACAAGTGTTGGTGTCCAACCTTCCAATCAAAGCTGCTATTCTAGAGTCCAGACGTCAACATCATTGAATGTGTCTGTGAGGTCGCGGATACCAAAAAGCAGAAAACGCTCCAACTTCTAAGACTCAACTTTGGAGATGCTGAATCTGAATCTCCTGCAGATTTTAGAATACTACCACCACCATGTTTAACAGCTGAGGTGGTGCTTCGGGCAGGAGGTGTGAGAAAAGAATGAAAGCTGTAATGAAGGTAAAGGTGGAGGTTCTGCACACTCAGACTCAGGATTTGGAGTCACTGTCTGTTACATAGACGTATCTAGGAGGTCTAGAAGGTCGCCGACCTTTCAGAGGTGTTTGCAGAAGAGTTCCACCTCACAAAGTGTGAGAAAGCACGTCTCACGAGCCTGGACTCCAGAGGTGGGACTCCTCGGAACAGCAGCTTCAGCTCCTTCTCCACGGTGCTCCTGGAGAAGGAGAGTTTCAGGTCGAGCAGAGGGTTCAGGCGACCTACCATGAATAAGGAAGCTTGAGGAGCGTTCTTAGGACCAATCAACGCAAGAACCTTTTCTGGATCCGTTTCAGAGCACAGCCACATGTTGTACTTCAGGTTTCATCATTAGGCATGGCCTTCTGAGCGTCTGATCAAAGAGCTCAGCAGACACTGCCAGAGGCCTGCATACTCGCTTCTTTATTACGAGGTGCAGAATAGAAGTTGGCAGTGAAAGTGGAAGTCCATGATTTTAATTAACTCCGGCTGCCAATCTCTGGATCTTGCGGGTTCTGTGTATTCCGCCTCGTTTCGATTACTTAGTCATTCCGACATTGTTCATATGGAGCTGTGGGCGAACCGTGACTCAGCAGGCCAACAGCTGACCTGGCTTTCTCTGAGGTTCTAGTTGAAGCTATCTTAAGTCTAGTGAATATAACCTCTAATTCAATTAATTTAACATATTTATGGACATTTATGGACTGGCCACCAATCCAGGTCCTGGAGAACCCCCTACCACACACATTGGAGTATTCTCCAGCTCCCAGCACACCATCGTCAACTCACTCAGGGCTGGATCAGGTGTGTTGGGAGCAGGGTACATCTGGAGGCCATGGGGTGCTCTAAGCAATAAGACTAGAGTTAGGAACCACAGCCACAGAAGAACCACTTTTGGCTTTCTTCTTGGAACCATTGCATAATGTGGAGGTTCTCTTACACTCAGGCAACTCAAGTACAAACACAGTTCTCCAAAGAAACATCCATTAAAAGAGTCTTTTAGCTGGATCAGGTGTGTTGGCAGCAAGGTAGGAGGTCCTCCAGGACCAGGGTTAGGAACCACAGCCACAGAAGAACCTCTTTTGGCTTTCTAACATTAGAACCCTAACCCTAACCCTAACCCTAGAAAGAGTTTGTGGGGGTAAAAAAGAAAGTGTGGAAAACCCCTTTAAAGGTTTAATGAATCTTCTAGGTCAAGTTAAGGGTTCTTCTTGAAACCGTTGCATAATTTTAAAAAGACTCTCTTTAAGGGATGACGCCATCCTTTAAGATCCACAGAAGACGAGCGTCCAGACTTTTTACTGTCCTGCACCGAAGTGGTGGAACAAACAAACCCTGGGTGTCCGACCAGCAGAGTCCAACGCTCGCTGTCCTCAAACCCAGACTGAAGAACCTCCTCTTCTGAGAGTACTCAGGCGAAGAGAAGAGTATTATGGTCTCCATACTGACTTGTGTTTAGTAGAGTCTGAGATTAGAGGAGCTTTGAATTTTAGTCTATTTAAACTAGCCGAGGTTCTTCTTGGGTAAACAGTGAAGCTCTTTCGTAAGTCGCTCTGGAGAAGAACGTCTGCTAAATGCCGTAAATGTAAATTTACACTCTGCTATACAGCAGAAGGTTGAATTACAGTCTGATATTCAGTCAAAGCATCACAGCAGTCAAACATAGAAACTTGGAGCCGTGTCTCCCTCTGCTGTTTACATGAGCTCATCACACTGTTGTTGCAAACATATATAACAGATACATGTCTGTCAAGATATGTTTATATATATACAGCTCTGGAAAAAATGAAGAGACTACCTACATGATCTGTTTCTCTGGTCTTTTTATTTATAGGCAGTGTGTTTAAGGGATATTAATATTTGTGTTGTATTTCATAAACCATGGACAACATTTTTTTTTTTATTATTATTTATTTCTTTACAGAAATGAAAACTGCTTAAAAACAGCTGCTCAAATAATGCAAAGAAATTATGATAATAATTATAATGTAAAGAAGTTGTTTTAACAGATTTAAACAGATTTAATATCTGAACTCTGAGAGCATTCAGAAATCACTATGGTGAAATAATAACCTCAACAGCCAATCACAGCTCTCCTGTCTCGGCCGGCTCTCCACTAGTCTTTCACATTGCTGCTGGAACTTTATGCCATTCATAGTCTGCAGATTCAACTAACTCAGCTTCGTTTGATCAAATACCTGGAATAAAAAACGTCTGCCGGACACGTAGAGATGCAGATTTAGGAAAAAAATTATTAAGTGGTTATATTTTTTTGTATTTTTTTCCAGAGCTGTATACATAGGACAATATATCGTCCAAAAAAAGCAGGAAAATCTTAATTTTTTGACAATATTTTGAACTGATTAAATAAAAGATTATGGTTCGATTCCTTCCAATTGAGTTTTCCGTGCAGATTTCAAAAAGCTATGCGCTGTGGCCATTTCTAAACAAACACCATCCCAACAGTGAAGCATGGTGGTGGTAGCATCATGCTGTGAGGAATGCTTTTCCTCAGTGAGGATTGGGCAGCTTGTAAATACTGACGGATGGACGGTGCAAAATACAATCAATAATTAATATAAATTAAATATATATACTGTATATATATATTATATATACATTTTTATATTTAGATTTTAAAATATATAATATAAATTATACATATACAGTTTGAAATGTATCTATATATAATGCAACAAAAAATAGATTATATATTAATCATGTAAAAAGTAATAGGAAATTAGAAATGAATCAAATATGATATTATATATGATGATATATATATATGTGTGTTTTTTTTTACTCCCCCCACAGCCTGCTTTCAGGTTTGGGGCAAAACCACCCCAAAGCAAGCTGGGAAATGTTGTTGGTCAGGAAAAGCAGGCCGTTCCCTTTAAATTCCTGGGCCTGTGTCTGAGGTCTTGTGATGTGACATCAGCGCCTCATTGAGGCCGACCAGCCTCCCCAGCTGTGCGCAATGAGCCGCGTCTGAACAGGCCTCTGCGCCGGGCCGCCTTCACTAACCCGGGTTAGACCCAGAGCGCGTGCCTTTTTCGTGTTACTGGAGGGGGGTTTTGTTGTGAAGCGCGAGAGACATAGCCAAGCCAGAGCTGAGCGCGCGTGTCGCAGTTGTGGTTGTGGTTTGGTGCGCTCGGAGTTGGAGTTTGTCTGGACACACTTTGGCACCTCTCTGCATCCCCACCTCGCACTTTTGCAGGTAGGTGTGTGTGCGCGCGCGCGTGCGTGTGTGTGTGTGTACGTGTGTGTAAGTGAGAGCCCCGTTAGCCATGATCACCTCCACTCCAGCACCGGCGGCTGCTCGCGCCTCTCGAGCCGCCGGAGCTTCGCCTTCCTCGGTCAGCCCCACGCGCCTGAGCCGCCTGCAGGAGAAGGAGGACCTCCGGCACCTCAACGACCGGCTGGCTAACTACATCGAGCGCGTGCGCCAGCTCGAGAATGAGAAGTCGTCCATGCAGCTGCTGCTGGAGGAGAAGGAGGAGACCACCACGCGCGAGCTGAGGAGCGTCAGGCTGCTGTATGAGACCGAGCTGGCCGACGCGAGGAAGACCCTGGACGCCACTGCTAACGAGAGGGCCAGGCTGCAGATAGAGTACAGCCAGCTGTGTGAGGACCACCGCAGGCTGGTGGCGAGGTAAGGACGAGGGACCCTGACACAGAGAGAGAGAGAGAGAGAGAGAGAGAGAGACAGAACCAGTGAGTGACCACTGGTTGTATGATGGGTGATGGGCCAGATCAGATCCTGGCCCAGGAGGTTCTAGTGCAGTCCATTGGGCTCACCTACCATTTATCATTATCTGTAGTTGTCCCCATACCCACTTCGGGTGGTCTGACCCGAAGCCCCCTGACCTAGAGAAGGCGGGTCTAAAGTAGCTCAGTGGTCTTCCCCAGTTATTTCTGGAAACCTGAGCACTCAAGCCAGCATTGGGCTACACTGGGTGATGGGGCCAGGCCTTGGCCTAGGAGGGTCCAGAGCAGTCCAATGGGCCCACCCCACCTGAACCCAGTCTTCGTCACTTATTTGGTACAAAAATGAGAAATGCGAGAAATATGGACTGTCCTGAAGACCCCTAGCTCAGGGTCTTAACTCCCATTCATTTAATGGAGGCCTTCAGTCATTTGTACCTGAGTACTAGAACCCGGTATGATGCATTTAAGCTCTCTAGGGTAGTAGATCCACCAGGACTAAGGTTGGGCATCTCCAGATGAACACTCTCCTCTTCAGGAGCTTGGCTGACCTGAACCTAGTGAGATTGTTGTTCTGGTGTTGATGGATTAGTCTGAGAACTTCTGAGAACTTCAGATTCTTCAGCGACTGTTTTTAATAAAGGGGAAATGATGAGGAGGCTACAGCTCCTGGCCTGACTTCACAGATACGGTCGTTCTCATTTTACAGGAACAACAAGAAGGAGGCCGAGCTGAGCAATGCTGTGGAGCGGTGGAGAAGTCTTGAAGCGGCCTTGAACTCCAAAGAGGCTGACTATGCTAATTTATTTGCTGCTAATCGCAGGCTGGAAAGCGAGGTAGCTGATCTGAGGACGCAAGTGGATAATGTGAGTTTTATTTTTTTTTGCTTCGCTCCATGCAGCGCCTGGAGTTCACAGAGAAGATCAGCATCCCAACCTGTGCTCTTCTATCCAAGATATCAAGAACTATATTTCATATGTTTAGAATTCCAATGAGTGTGTTGTTGAATTTGATTGGTCAATATGATGCGTTATTGAATGGCCTGTCATGCTGCTGTTCTCCTGTTCTGTAGCTGGAGTCCGCCCTCCAGAATGCTAAAGCTCAGATTAATTCGGAGATGCTCCGGCGAGTGGACGCGGAGAACCAGATTCAGACCCTGCAGGAGCAGATGGACTTTCAGAAGCAGGTCTCTGAACAGGTAAGATGCTGCAGTTCAAGTTCGGCTGCCTTTGAGGCATCGTGGCCGTGCCGGTCGGTCTGGTACACCAGCTGAGACCATGTGAAACCATTTGGAAGATTTATTAGTTTATTATTAAGTTTTATGGTGTGTGTGTGTGTATGTGTGTGTGTATATATATATATATATATATATATATATATAAAGTGTTATATTTATATATAAAATGTTGTTTTGTATACTTATATATTAATTATATAACTATAATTATATTAAAGTGTGTATACACACATACACATAGATTTCTTAAATATATATAACACTTTTATATAATTCTTATATTAAACATACACACACACACACTTTAATAATGTGTGTGTAAATAAATATTTATATTAATATATTTTAAAAATGTGTATGTGTTATGGTGTGTTTCAGGAAGTGCGGGAGATGCGGAGCCGGCACGAGAGTCGCCTGGTGGAGGTGGATTCAGGCAGGCAGAGGGAGTTCGAGAGTAAGCTGGCGGAGGCTATGCAGCAGCTCCGGCAAGAGCACGAAGCCCAAATCCAGCAGTACAAGGACGACCTGGAGCGGACCTTCAGTGCCAAGGTAAAAATGCGGCCCCATTGCATTCAATGAGGGTCAATAAGGGTGATCCACATCACTGTCCCAGTCTGATCATCTACAGTGATTTAATGCAGTCCCGTCCAGAAACCCATGTCACTGGTCCGTTGCATTGCAGTTGGAGAACGCTAAGCAGGTCGCGGTGAAGAACAGCGATTTCGCCACTTCAACCAGAGAGGAGCTGGCAGGAACCAAGCTCAGGCTGGAGTCCCAGTCCATGCAGATCGGCAACCTGCAGAAACAGGTATGGCCACCATAAGCGTATCTTAATCAAGACCTGGAGCCCTTGAGGTACAGGCTTCTACGTGATGTAACTGAGTGTAACTGAGTGTTTTCTGGGTCAGAACTCTGTGCTGGAGGCGCGGGTGCAGGAACTGGAGCGCCTGCTGGACCGCGAGCGGCAGCTCAGTCACCAGCGTCTGACTCAGAAGGAGCAGGAGATGGCTGACATGAGGCAGCAGATGCAGACTCAGCTGGAGGAGTACCAGAGCCTGCTGGACCTCAAACTGATGCTGGACATGGAGATCAACGCTTATCGCAAGATGCTGGAGGGAGAAGAGCGAAGGTAGGAAAGCTCGTACAGGTGAATCCTGTTGTAGAGTTGGGAGTCTTACCGGGAACTCTTACTGGTCTAGTGTGGCCCAGTCTCCCACAGAGAAGACTGGTACACACTGTGCTACACCAGTCTGTCTGTGTGTCTGTGTGTCTCGGTCTTTCTCAGGTTGAACCTCTCTCCAAGCCCGTCCCAGCACTCCTCCATCCCCCGCACACACGCCCAGGCCACACGCAAAGCCTGGGCCAAAAAACGAAAGCACGAGGGCAGCTCCGGCCTGTCTCCCAGTTATAAAGTGTCCCAGCGCTCGTCCTCCCGCGGCGTCGTGTCCATCGACGAGATTGACCTGATGGGAAACTTCATAAAGCTCAAGAACAACTCTGACACGGTACGGCCTCCTCGCACAGAGAAAAATGTTCCAGAAATCTTACCGAAGTGAGAGATGTGTGGACTGGGGTTAGGCCTAGTCTCCACTCAGTGTGTGGTTTAGCCCAGGACTAGGCTTAATCCCTGTATGAAAAAGGACCCAAAAAGTCAGTGTTAGCCTCTTGAGATTTTCTGATGTAGACATGTGGAACAGCCAGCTCTACTGCCACCATCCGTTTCATCACCTGTAGTTAACTGTTGGATGACCTGGTGTGAAGGCTGCATCTAATGGGTGCTGTTTGCAGGATCAGCCACTAGGGGGCTGGGTGGTCAGGAGGAGGCAGGCAGGTACTCCTGATATTGTCTTCAAAATCCCCACGTCCTGCGTTCTGGGTGCTGGAGATAGCGTGACGGTAAAAATACACACACTTAAGCATACGTTCATACAGTCCTTGGAGAAGGGGAGCTCCACCCATTCTACCCAACCAATGCACAGATACTGTTTTATGGGCTGAAATTAATATTAATCATAAATAAATAAATATACATATATATCTGAGTAGGCCTGTCATAGCAGGAGGCTCAGCAGACCATGCTGGTCCCCATTGCTCATCCCTGCGGTTCGGTGTGTCTGGTGCTCTGTTGAAAGTTACCTGTGCTGTATCTCGTCAGATCTGGTCTGCGGGAGCCGGAGTGGAACCGAATCCTCCCACTGACCTGGTACTGAGTGGCCCAAAGACATGGGGAGCGGTCAGCGATGTCCAGGTTTCTCTGCTCAACACACTGAATGAGGTAAGGGACCTTCATATTCATAAGACATCTCTGATCCGTCCAGAACCAGGACTGGAGAGCGCGGGATTTAATAACCGGTCGTGCAAACTCGTCATCCAGGGCTTGTGTAGATCAGTATGTGGTAGAATCCCCCTATTTCATTGAGAATGCAGTACAATGGCTGTATGTGTACGTGTGTACGTGCGGTCCAGGAGACAGCAGAGCGGAGCGTGGTGTGTGTGCAGAGCCGAGCTGAGGGAGACTCAGATGTGGAAATTGATGAAGAGAGCGGCGTGGGCTCAGAGATTCACCTTCGCCGACAGGTCTCTATATACACACACACACACACACACACACACACACACACACACACACACACACACACACACACACACACTGCAGTGCATTCCAAGCCTAATTGAAATCACACCAGGTTTAAAACCTCACTGACCTATTCAGGACCATCTGAAGCTCCTGAACCGAAGCTGAGACCCAGCTTAAACTGTTAAAATGACCATTTATTAATTTGTTTCATTTTATTAATTTATTATTATTTATTGTGAGATTATTAAAACCAAGAAAAAGGAGCATTTCCACCAAACCCTTCCTTATATCCTATTCCTTATTATGTCCAGAGAAAATGTGAGACATTGATGCCACATGACCATCATGTCCATCATGATAAAATGCAGCTAATTAATTATTTTTTTATTTCTTTTGTTCTAAAAAGCCCAAAAGAAGGAAAAAGAAATGTTGCTCTCTGTCCTGACCTGCTAAATGACCAGTGGGAGCAGTAGGTGAGACAATGACCACAGCAGCTGCCTGCTTTTGTGCTCTGCATGGATGCTTGGCTTTGCTCTTGTTCTAACCTGCCTGCAGCTTCTGGGTGCTGGAGCTCAGATGCCTTGTATTGGGCTTATGTAGTCCAGAACATCCCCAGATCCCCCAAAAGAAATGCTGGCCGCAGTAACACAGAGCTGGATAGTAAGGGGCTGGGGGCTGGGGGCTCGGGGCTGGGGGCTGACTCCGGCTGCTTTGCTTGCTTGCTTCAGTTTCTCGCTCGTCAAAACCAGTAGCGCAGAAGCTTCCTCATAACTTCATAATTTTCCCCTGTTTTAATCAACACCAGCTGCTCTTTTATACTGTGTGTGTATATTTAATGAAAAATGGACCAGGAGAAATCTTCAGACATTTTTGTAATCATATGGATCATATGTCATAACAGAAACCTACCTAAAGGGTTAACTATTACGAGGACCCAACCTGTTCAAATAAGACTTATTTTATTTTATTAACCATTTATTAACTAAGCTAAGCAAACAAACTAAGCTTGTGTGACCACATACACACACACACACACACACACACACACACACACACACACACACACACATTACGTTTACATATCCAGCCACTCCTTATTTACCTTTTCCCAATTATGTAATTGATTCAGTTGTGACTGCTTTTTCAGTAAGGCATAGTGCAGGACAGCCAATCAGAACAGAGCTTGTTTACATATCAATCTTAAAGGTACAGTAATGAACAGTCGGTTTAATTCTGAGGCAAAAAAAGAGGTTGAAAAAATGGTCAGAAGAAATTACAGTCGTTTATGCTTCATTAACCATAAACATGAGCCATAAATAGACTCCAGAGGAGTAATTCAGTAAGGACAGTGTTGGATATGAGCTTTTGTTTTATTAATGTGTGATTATTATTATTATGATTATTATTATTATTATTATAGTAGTTTATAATTGGTCCTTTTAAAGGCTAAAGTGCAGCTGGTGCTTTTTAATTATTATTTTTTTAATATAAATTTTTTATAATCCCCTTGCACAAAATAAAACCACAGTTTTGAGAGGACTGTAAATATGATCTGTATATGTGAGTAAACTGATGTCCTGTTTTTACAGGAACGTGTGGGGAGCCAGGAGGCCAGCTGTATGGTCATGTGACACTTGACCCACATCTAAATGATCAGTATGGCCAGTGGTGTGGAATTATCGCCATATCTCCTTCAAAACAGACGTAAACGCAGGGTTCATAAAACGGACAACCAATTTCTTTATCCCTCAGGCTTCCATGTGAAAGACTAGAACTTTTGAGCATCTGGTCACTTCCTTTGAGATTTAAAGGACTAGAGACCCTGAGGATAACTTCAAAGTAAAGACGCCCAACTGTTTCCTGTACATGTCAAAGTTCCTGGTGTTTACATTTATTATTATTATTATTATTATTATTATTATTATTTATTTTATTTTTTTTGCAAAAGTCCCTTAATCAGCTCCTTTAACAAACAGTCTTTACACCTGGTCTTGGACTAAGCTGCGACGCCAGTGGTGATTCTGGGCCTACTTTTTATCTGGGTCTGGAAATCTGGTCTGCTTCATACTTCTCATACCTTGCTTTGTCATGCCACAGTATCCCTAGATTTGCATTGTTTAAGGCTAAAGCTAATGCTCTACCTGTGTACAAACAGGTGAAGGGTCTATTTATGAGTAGGCCAGACTCGCTGCTGATGACCAGTAAAGATAATGGTGCCTTTTATAGCCAAGTCGTGCAAAATGTAGCACTTCAGTAAATCGGATTTCCAGTAATGTGTGACTCATTAATGCAGAAATGGACTAATTAGCATCTGCTGTGCCTTTTGTGACCGGATGGTGTTTATGATGGATGGCTCAAAGGTCGGTTTAATTTGAAGTGAAGGGGACCAACCTAGAGACATTGTCAAAAGCTCATTTATTGTTTTGTTCCCTTTTTTGGTTGAACAAGCCTCCTTCCAACACTCCTAGAACATCACGACAGATCAGACACATCTCCAGATCTAGACTCCTCACGACCTCAAGGTTGACCCTGAACGTCACTATTGACTATTTATTGCATTTACGTTGCTGGTGTGGATACTTTTATATGTAGAAAGTCAATAAAGAAAGATTGCAATGACGTGGATGTGTGGGTGGTGCTGATTATCTGCAGCTGTTTTTCTAAATGGAGAAACTTCTAGCAGGTATAAATTACAGTACAGTTCCAGTACGGTCATAGAAACGGTCATTTCAGTGTTTCAACATAGAAATATTCTTCATGCAAAGCAACAAGAGTCATCCTCTGTCCGATTTGCTGCTGCAACTCATGGTGATGTCCATCATGATGTCCTTATTTTGGTCAGCAGAGCTCCAAAACACAGTGTTCTTGCAAATGCCTTGTATCCACTCTTGTCCTTTATTGGCCCGATGTCATCCTTTGCTGTACTGACCTCAGGCTGTGCTGTGAGGATCCTGACCAGGCCCAGCTCCAGCTGAGTTTCTGAGTATTTGGATGAATCTGATGTTCATGTAATCCATCAAAAGTCAATGATTTTGGTCAAAATACTGCATATATTAACTACAGGGTGTAGCAACATAATCTCAATGCTGGTGTTCTTTGTCCGTGTCCTGCAGTCCCTGTCCTTGCAGGCCTCCTTTCACAGCAGCTACACCACAGTCTCCTTCCCTTTGTCCTTGAACAAGAAGTGCAGTGCCAGGTTTTGTTGGCGCTGGGGCGTCTGTTCGGGTCTGGGAATCTGCAGCCTCACTCTGGGGTTGGTCTCACTCCAGCTCCTGAACAGGTGAAGGTGGTAACGTAGGGACACCTGGGGGGGACAGAAAAAATATGGTCGTTTTCTGATCCTAACAGGACGTGGCCTAAAACTCAAATTTGTCAGAATAATTGGCCTAACAGGGCGTCTCCGTCATTCGCACTCCGGGCCGGAGCGCTGCTGCTGCTACTGCACTATGGAGCTTTGGTGGTGGAGCTGCAGGAGGAGAACCTCTCTCCAGAACTGCTGTGTAACGCTGCAGAACCCATAGAGTTATATTAGTGTAGAATCCTGTAGTATTACTCTACCACCTCAGCCCACGTGCTGCTCCACCTTCAGATCAAGCTTCTGAAGCTTGTCTCAGACTGTCCAGAAATGCGTCTGTACTGCTGTCCATGAGGGAGTTCTCAAAGCGTGATTTTGTATTTACTGCAGTGGAGTAAAGGTGAATTACACTCCCAACCCATAGGGGGAGCCCAGGAGCAAACTGTACCAAATCTTGCATAATGCTGCTTTAAACGCAAGTCATCATAGCATATTAATTAAAAAGCAAAATTTATGTTTTACTGATGTGCAACAAACTGGCAAAAGTTTGTGGACGTTCCTATCAACTATACATGTATATTAGAAAGACACTTGTGCTTCTATGAATAAGGAGGAACTCACAACAGTCCAGAAGAGGTAGATTGTGAAGAGGGCCAGTGTGAGCATGAGAAGTCCAAACGCCTCCATGCCGTTGCTGTAATAGAGGTCCAAGGCCCCCTGAACGCACAGCCAGCCAGACAGACTGGCCAGTGGCGTTATGAACAGGAAGCAGATTACGTCTCCACACAGCGTCCGCCTCTGCATGGATGGAGTGGCCAGCCACTAAAAGCAGCAGAAATGACCAGAATCAGAAAAGCTCTTCTATTTATTTACTGAGCAAAACTTTCTAATGTTACGTAACGTTGTCAGAAAAAGTGTGTAAAGCTTTGTTTTCAGTAACTGGTGTGACTCCATTGAGCAGCAATAAGTATTGGCCTCACTGAACTACTTCAGCTCAACTTCCGCTTCGTTACATGAGCTGTTGCAGGTACCTTTTGGGTCCTCCAGTGGCATTTATATTTGGGATTTCACTTTGCAATTTAAAAATGTGGAATTTCTCCTGCTTTTACTTTCATTGTATGCTTTCTATGTGCTGGGGTCATTGTCCTGCTGCGTGGCCCTTTCATGGTTAAGCTTCAGTTCACAGGAAAATACCCTGATGCTTTCCTGTAGAATTTGCTGGTAAAATCCAGAATTTATAGGTCCATCAATAACAGCCAGCCATTCCAAACCATTTACTCCCACCCCGTGTTTAACAGTCAGGATGAGGTCTTGTTGTCGGATTGCACCAATTAAACACTTTTTATTAAAACCAAAAAGTTCTATTTTGGATTAATCTGTCCAGTACATTTCCAGTACATCCACACAGTTTTCTCTATACCCCAAATGGTCTGAGAAGAAAGTCTGATGCCTGAGGTTTGCTTCTTTAGCTTCAGGCTAATGTAGCTAACTATAATGGAAGCATATTCCCCAGCCAGTGTTATCACATCGTTCATCATTAAAATAAATAAAAGTCACACTTCTGTATATTTTAGTCATATTGGTTTATTTTAGTCTGTGAGAATTATTAATACAAATTAACAAGTTCATACATACTGCTAATATGTTAATGCTATAAAAAATTGACGTTAATATGAGCTAACCTCATATACTGTTTATATACGCTTATATATAGTACTTGTTATATTGTTGGTTAGAATTCTAATAAAGATTTTTCATTTTGTGGTCACTATTGCAGACGTCCAGCTTATCCATGTGGCCTTGAGTAAACTTCAGACAGGCAGCGGTGTTCTTTTTGGACCGTAGATGCTGGTCTGACACCATCACAGACATTGGCGGGGAGGACCAACCACCTTTATTTAGATCCCGATTACAGATTATTACAAGAGATTAAAGGTTAACATAACATGATGCCTATTGAAGCAATCAGGTCGGCTCAGTGTTTGTGTTGGGGCTTTAGTACGAATAAACGATACGATAATAAATCAAAAGGCCATCAGCGACATTTCCTTTCTTTTATTATAACCCATCGGAGCACTGTTTGTTTGTTTCTGAAGGGGTTGAGGTAATTATAGCTTCTCGTACATTAGATACAGCTCATATTCGCCCACAGAAGCACAGAAGTGTTGCTCAGATCCAGTCCTTGGGCCGCTGTGAAGCTAGCATCACTAGAAAGAGTGGTGTTTGATTTTTCTGTCCTGTGGGCCCCAGCAGACGGGCCGTAATCGTCAGCTTACTGGGTGCCAGTCCACACGGGCGAGATAAAGGACATTAAGGAAGCAGAAAGCTGAAAGCCCCGGCCGGGCCTTGCTGGAATACACGCGCCATCTAATCTCATTACATGCTAAGTGGCTTTAGTGGTTAAAAGCAGCCGAGCTGCAGCAGACCCTCCAATGTGAACTCTGCCTATGGGTCTGGCCGGGACACAAGGACACGACTTCAGAGCCCTGCTGTTCACAAGTTTACAATCACTGTGTTCAATATTATAAATGTGCTGCAGATAAATGTGTAAACTTCATATAATTAGAAGTTTTAATTAAACAAATATCAGTAATAAAGCTCTAATAATATCCTCTAATAATATCCAGTATGAAGCTCTAATACCATTAATACCCAGTATGAAGCTCTAATAACATTAATTTCCAGTATGAAGCTCTAATAACATTAATATCCAGTATGAAGCTCTAATACCATTAATACCCAGTATGAAGCTCTAATAACATTAATTTCCAGTATGAAGCTCTAATAACATTAATATCCAGTATGAAGCTCTAATAACATTAATACCCAGTATGAAGCTCTAATAACATTAATTTCCAGTATGAAGCTCTAATAACATTAATATCCAGTATGAAGCTCTAATAACATTAATATCCAGAATGAAGCTCTAATAACATTAATTTCCAGTATGAAGCCCTAATAACATTAATATCCAGTATGAAGCTCTAATAACATTAATATCCAGTATGAAGTTCTAATAACATTAATATCCAGTATGAAGCTCTAATAACATTAATATCCAGTATGAAGCTCTAATAACATTAATATTCAGTATGAAGCTCTAATAACAATAATATCCAGTATGAAGCTCTAATAGCATTAATATCCAGTATGAAGCTCTAATAACAATAATATCCAGTATGAAGCTCTAATAACATTAATACCCAGTATGAAGCTCTAATAACATTAATATCCAGTATGAAGCTCTAATAACATTAATACCCAGTATGAAGCTCTAATAACAATAATATCCAGTATGAAGCTCTAATAACATAATATAGAGAATTAACATTGGAATATTTACATCTAACATTAACATTAATATATAAATTAATTCATACTAATGTTAATAGTCTGAATTAATTAATAGTAAAAATATATGTATAATAACAATAAAATTACAATGTGTATTTAAAACCGAAGCTTAATATTTTAAGATGTCAGAATCCTCTCTCGCTGCCCCTAGTGGCCTAATCAAGCATCCCTCCATCCTGAGGAAGTGTTTAGTGCTGTGTTTACCTCAGTGAGAGGCTTTGGCAGGCGCTCCAGCGCAAACTCGAAGTGGCAGAGCTCACAGTGGCCGGTGCCAGAGGCGGTGAGCCAATGCTCCAGACACACCCTGTGCACCATGGCCAGCGTCCCTGCACACTCACACGGGGATAAGAGGTCCCCTGCGCTGCGGCCTTCGTGGCAAATCCGGCAGAAGGGCTCCTCTCCATTCAGACTGAGAGAGACAGATTGTGTTAATGGCCAGAGAGATTAGCAAAGCATGAGTAAAGAGCTGCTTTCCTGAACTTCCCTCTAACCATGCGGAGAAACCTTATGAACACTGACAGCTGACCCACCTGCTGCAGCTGGTTGCCGGGACCATCGATGGTACGTGAGCTGGAGAACAGATCACCTCCTGCAACACAGTTGTGGAAGCCTCCTCTGCTTCATGCTTCGTCTCGGACTCCTCCAGCCCTGCTGGGCCTGCCTCGGGCCCCGCTGACCGTTCCTCACCCTGCATTGCCTCTACACACGCTGCCCTTCATACCCCAAACCTTCACTGAGCGAGAAAGGGGAAGAGGACATCAGCCATCTTCAGGCTGACCTAAGCAGCCCAGTACACTCATGTTTACAAGCAATTCATGCTGGTTCTGAAATTGGAGCCGACGTTTTCTTCAGCTTTCTAAACTGGTAGCTGGTTTCAGAGGGTCTAAGCTGGTGTTTGATGGTCAAAGTGGTCCATGGTGCAAGTGGACATTCAGATAACATACCCTATACATACCCTAACATACCCTATACTGGTAAGCTAGCTGGTCTATGTGTATGTTGCTGGTGGACCTGCTTGGTCATGCTGGTCATTCTGGATCAACCTTGGTCTTGCTGGTGATGATGGTCAACCAGCTTGGTCTTACTGGTCAGCCACCCTAGTTTTACTGGTCATGCTGGTCGACCAGCTTGGTCTTGCTAGTCATTCTGGATCAACCTTGTTCCTGTCAGTGATGCTGGTCAACCAGTTTGGTCTTGCTGCTCATGCTGGTCAACCAGCTTCGTCATGCTGGTCATTCTGAACCAACCTTGGTCTTGCTGGTGAAGCTGGTTAACCAGCTTGGGATGCTGGGCATGCTGATTGTCCAGCTTGCTGGTGATGCTGGTCAGCCACCCTAGTTTTTCTGGTCATGCTGGTCAACCAGCTTGGTCCTGCTAGTCATTCTGGATCTACCTTGGTCTTGCTGGTGATGCTGGTCAACCAGTTTGGGGTGCTGGTCATGCTGGTCAACCAGCTTCATCATGCTGGTCATGCTGGTCGACCTGCTTGGTCTTGCTGGTCATTCTGGATCAACCTTGGTCTTGCTGGTGCTTGTAGACCAGCTAAACCAACAAACAACAAACTTGGCTATGCTAGCTAAGAGCTAAGCTGGTCAAGCTGCTGAACCAGCTGGGAGCTTCTGCAGGGAGGTTCTCACAGGATTTAGGCATATACACAAAAAGCACTCTGGACCTGCTTCACACTGTAGGTCCAAATGTTTAGCTAGCATCTAAAGCTAACCCGTTTCTGTAGTCCCAGTTCAGACAAACAGTCACTCAGAGCAGTTCCGCTCCATTCTGGAGAAACTGTTCACAGTGGTGCTGAGCAGAGCCATCTGCTGAAGCCTTCACAGAAGGTGATTAGTTGAAATACATACATTTACCACTGTTTTACCATCATCACCATTCCATCTAAAACTAAAACAATGTTCTAGATAACCTCCCCCAGTCAAATCTGTTCACACGTCTGAAGCTCTAATAAAAGCTCCTCACAGAAAGTTCTTCACCTAATGGTGATGAAGACGCTGCCTGATGCCTGAGACACGGTTCTACCAGAGTTCTGTGAAGAGTTCGGCTCTAGAACCTGCTTTTAAAATCAGATCATTAAAATGGTGGAGGGATACATGCTGCAGGGTGTAGTGCAGCTACAGAAAGTAGTCCCTAAAGAGAACTGGATTAGTGGAGATTCTCTATTCACTATTTTACCTTCATCATCATCATCATCATCATCATCATCATTCCATATAAAACTCAGAAGACTCGTGTTGTAGCTTCACTGGTGGGTTTGGATAGGAACTAAACTATGGGCTGTATCTGTGTGGTAGTCATGGCAACCGACACCTGGTTCTATTCACCACCACTGTAAAGAAATCTGAGTAGGTAAGTTTCTCTAAAATGAAACATTCAACACCAAATCTCGACATTTTCATGTTTACATTTCAACTTTTACATTATTTAGAACCTTAAAAAAATCTGTTGAATTCCCCTTCAAGAAAAACTCAGCACTGTTCTAATTGCCATAGAAACGTATTATAACCTTATGGTACGCATTAAAGGGTTAAACAATGACTGTCACAACACCATTCACAACTCTTACCAGCCTGCCATCCAGAGTGTGGAAACGAAGAGTCCCAAAGCCCTGGAGATGCTAAGCTTCAGTCATCCATCCCAGCCAGATGTAGCGGTCCTGTTTCTCCTTGTGTAAAACACCAACGGCTTACAGGCATCATGCGTCAGATCTCACAAACTCCAAGAACTAACCCACTGTAAGATTCCCAGAGGACTGAAAAAGAGTGTGACTGACTCTCTCTCTCTCTCTCTCTCTCTCCCTCTCTCTCTCTCTCTCTCTCTCTCTCTCCCTCTCTCTCTCTCTTTCCCTCCTCACTCTCCCCAGGCCTTTTCTTTGGCTACTCAGATTAGCATTGAGCTGAAGGTCGTTGGTGAGAATAGCCAGGGATTAGCACAGGGCAGACGAGCCGAATGGAAATCCTTTTCACATCAGCAATGTTGGACTATAGAAGCAGCTCCTTTGCCCAAACCCCCCTAATCCAGTTAGCCGCTGGCAATAGCTTTCATTTGTCTGACATTAGGGAACTTTCTTTTTTTTTTTAGGGCCTGCTAGCCAAGTTCAAACATAGTCTAGGAGCCTATATATAAGTGTTTGTGGAGAAGCTGTACACATTAGATCACACAGGCCTAAAAAAAAAGAAGGGTTCACTAAATGGTCCTTGGCTTGGATGTACAGTTCTTGGACTACACGTTTACGTCATGTGGACTTTCGGTAAACTTTTTAAAGACAAATATTAGTTCTGAAGGGAAGCAAACGTCCATGTGGTAGACCAGGGTTCGATTCCTGGTCTGGGTGACTATATACTGCGCTGCACCAACAAGAGTCCTTGGGCAAGACTCCTAACACTGCATTAGCCCACCTGTGTGATATGAGTAAGTCGCGTTGGATAAGAGCATCAGCTAAATGCAGTGTAGTGTGAATCTGGCTAATGTTCGTTATACTGAGTAGAATTGTCGTGATGAACGGACCAATAGAAATGCTCCAAAATGATTTCCCTTGAAAAATCCTTCTGCTGTGAAGTTGCCATTGTGGATTTGTGCTTTTACAGAAAACAGTCCTGGCACAGAGCCTTAGAACCTCCAGAAGGTCTTGAGTGTTAAATCTAGAGAGGGTAACAATGTTCCAGTGGTTTGCCGTTAGCTTACCGCTAACATAGTATAGTATAAATGCAGAAATCTCAAACTGAAATTAGCATTACATGTGGCTATACATCAGAACGTGATTGGTCGATTCGTCTGTCACTCCTGGTGGTTAAATTTGATGCCTTTAGGCCGTTGTACTCTTGAAGTCCCAACCAATAGGAGAGCGTGCTTGGCCACATCTACCCAGACAGCTAGCGTAGACTGATTGACTGCACTGGTTTTCATTTCAACCCGCTTGCTGCCAATCTGAACTTTGAAATAAAAAAACAGTCCCGTGATACTGGTGAGGTTAACATCCATTTCTAAATCCCAGTAATCAGAAATTAGGCCTTCTCTGACCTTGCTAAAACCAGTGCTAGCATCGCGAGGCCTGATTTCCGTCTGGACTTGGGTCTATTTTTCTCCGGGACGTTATTTATGTAAATCCCCCAGACACGGGCATATGGCCTCTGAGGCAGACAGATATTGAAGGTGTAGAAACATGGGGCTTTAATGCCGTAACCAGACAGTCGTGAATGCAAACAGAAGAAAAGGAGAACGAGCGATTTCCTCTGAAATGTGAGAAAGTGAACTCCCACCAGAGAGAGCTTAGGGAAATCAGCCATGAGGGCAGCCAGTCACTTCCATTCAGGCTTATGGGCGGCTGTGTCTGCGTCTGCAGGGCCGCTCAGATGAAAGCTCAGAAGTAGGAAACGCAGGAGACTCAGTGTGTTTGCTTTATCTCTATCTCTCTCTCTCTCTCTTTCTCTCTCTCTCTCTCTCTCTCTTTCTCTCTCTCTCTCTCTCTCTCTCTCTCTCTCTCACTCATGCTAATCCTGTCTCCTATTCAGCTCCTTCTTTGAAGGCCTGTGGAGACGGACATCATGGAATTCCTTCATGAATGGAGCGACTGGGTGAATAATTCCTTTAGGCATTTAGGGGAGACCCCGGCGCTGTGCGTTGTGGAAGAGCACTTCTGCTGCCCACTAGGTGTCCAGTTTTTAAGAGGTGCTGGTTGACTGATTTTCCAAAATTCATAGAGAACTAAAGGACTAAGATGTAAGCAGACTCATTTAGAGTGGGGGGTTGGTGTGAAACGTTCGGTTCTAGATAACCTGGAGCAGACGTCTGAAGCTCTAATAATAAAAGCTCCTCACAGAAAGTTCTTCACCTAATGGTGATGAAGACGCTGCCTGATGCCTGAGACACTGTTCTACCAGAGTTCTGTGAAGAGTTCGGCTCTAGAACCTGCTTTTAAAATCAGATCATTAAAATGGTGGAGGGATACATGCTGCAGGGTGTAGTGCAGCTACAGAAAGTAGTCCCTAAAGAAAACTGCATTAGTTCAGATTCTCTATTCACTATTTTACCCTCATCATCATCATCATCATCATTTTATATAAAACTCGTGCAGCTTCACTGGTGGGTTTGGATAGGAGATAAAATATGGGATATATCAGTGTTGTCGTCATGGCGACCAACATGATGAATGGAACCTCTAACAGCCTAATAGTTCTGAAGATTTTGGGCCTATTTTGAAAACACCAGTTCACATGTGGGCACTTACTGTACTAAACCAGCGAACTGCAGGAGGTTAGCGAGCGTATTTAAAAGCACCTGCTATCTGAAGCATATTTTTAAACCCCTGCCCTTTTAAAGGAAGCCCCCCCGTCTCTTCGGACAGCGGTGGGCTAAAAAGAACCCCTCGGCTGGCGCTATCAGAGCGCTATCTAAAGTAGGAGAGTGCCGTCTCCCTTCCCGGACGTTTTTAAACATGGAGCTCTGAAGACATGAGAGGACAGGAGGAGGCACCATGTGACCTGCTGTGAAGTGGCCAGTGTCGGGGGCCTTATCTCTGAATGGAGGAGGGATGGCTCTGGGCAGTGATGGAAACTAGAGTGGATCTATTTGGGGTGCTCTACTGGGCCTTACTTCATCGGCCTCTCAGAGCCATGACCGAGTGGACTCTGCTGAAGCGGCTGCTGGACGCCGTACACCAGCACTCCACCATGATCGGCCGCCTCTGGCTGACCGTGATGGTCATTTTCCGGCTGCTGGTGGTCGCCGTGGCGGCGGAGGACGTGTATGCGGACGAGCAGGACATGTTTGTGTGCGACACGCTGCAGCCTGGATGTCCCAACGTGTGTTACGACGCCTTCGCGCCCATTTCTCAGCCTCGGTTCTGGGTCTTCCACATCATCGCTGTGTCCACGCCTTCGCTCTGCTTCATCATCTACACCTGGCACAACCTGGCCAAGAGGGCACCTGCACCTGGGCAGTGAGACGCTTTTCTTATTGTTATTATTACAAGACTTGTAAGGTGTTCTGTTAATGAGTTAACCTAGGGCTGGTAGAACGTTGCCTGGACGGGTCTTGGTGATGCACATTACTAATAGAGGTATTGATAGATACCTGACTGGATCTGGTTCCAGTGACTTCTGTCAAGGGGTGGATCTATTAGGCAGCAGGTGAGACACTTTGACAAGAACCCAACTGTGATGTTCTAGACAATGACAGGGCCAGAACATCTCCAGAACATCAGCAAGCAGGTCTTGTGGGGTGTTCCTGGTATGCAGTGGTCAGTACCCACCAAAAAGTGCTCCAACAGGCTCCCAAGTTTCACTGATGCTCATGGAGGTCCCACCTCAGAACTTATAGGACTTAAAGGATCTGCTGCTAATGTTTGAAGGTGGCCTGATAGATACCACAGCAAAGGTCTTCAGAGTCCATGTCTTGATGGGTCAGCTATTGGGCTCATTGATCAAATGGGGAGTGAAGGCTTGACACTATGATTTAAAGGGCCAGAGCTGTTTTAGTGGCACGAGGGGGATCTAGACAATATTAGGCTGGTGCTTTTAATGTTATGGCTGATCAGTGTATAACATTTATTAGTAGATGGTTCCAGCTACAGTGTAGAGCCATCTAACACTTTGGACATTGGCCAAATCTAAACATCTGAGGATCAATAAAAAAAATATGATATGATTACGATATCATCCCTAATTGTAATATTTCAATGCAATTCATTTCCCTCAGGTCCAATAAGAGCTTGGGCCAAAGCTTGGCTGATGTTTTGGAGGGCATTGGAGCCCAGAGCATCCAGAAGAACATCCAGAAGAGCGCCTGTGTGTCTCTGACCTGCTCCCAGGCCAAGCAAGCTTGCGGCCTGAGCTGTGACTCCGACAGCTGTTCCATCACATCCCACAGGCACCTGGGCCACAGCCTGGTCAATGTTCTGGAGGGCATCGGAGCCCGCTCTGGCCAGAAGAGCGCCCCGAAAAACGCCTGCGTGTCTCTGACATGCTCCGTAGATCGCGGAGCTCCAGACGGAAGCTCTTCCGGAGTCCTGTCCAAAATCTATGTTTTCCACGTGTGTTTCCGGGCCATGCTGGAGGTGGGCTTCCTCGTGACCCAGTGGCTTCTCTTCGGTTTCCGCGTCCCAGCTCATTTTGTTTGCGCCGTCCCACCGTGCTCACAAAGAGTGGACTGCTACGTCTCACGGCCGACGGAGAAGACCATCTTCCTCATCTTCATGTTCTCTGTGGGGGCCTTCTGCATCTTCCTGAACTTCCTGGAGCTCAACCACCTCGGCTGGAAGAAGATCAAGAAGTCCATGAGGATGAAGGACGGGTACGGAGCCACGAACCACGACGGACAGTCCGTGGCCTCTCTGACCTTCAGAGAAGTAACCAGCACCACTTCTCTGCCCACGCTGGACCTGGTGCTGGATCACAGGCCTGACTGGACGTGTGCTGGAAACTGTTCTCCAGTCAAAGACGGGAGGGAAGACAAACCAGTGCACAAACCAGTACAGCCACCCAAAGGGAAAGTACAGTCCCATAGAGGAAAAGTGTCCAAACCGAGAGGTGCTGAGGTGTGGATATGAGTTTATGGTCCAACATTTCAGACTTTGTGACTTTGTGAACTTTATGGTGAGTCTTAAAGTTGTGCAATTCCAACACCATCTCGAAAACCAGCCTCATTTAACTGGTCTGTTTATACTCCACCCATAAAAGTTTGGTGATGTTTGGTGACACTTCAGTTTAAAAGGACATTATCGTGTAGATTTAGGCCATTTGCTGAGTCTCTTATCCAGAGTGGCTCACATTAGAACCATGAAGTCAACCACATTGAACCATTAGAACCAGGTAGAAGAATGTAGTAGTCAGGTTCCAGCCCAAGGACTCTTAAACCAGCCTAGTCGCCGTACAGGGGGGAAATGTAGGCCAATTCTGAGGGCCTGTGATTGATTGGGGCCCTAAAATGCATCAATGTAGTACTTCTAGTAAGAATATTAATATTTTAGGGCCCAGTGTAATATCTTTTCATGGGGCCCCCAAATCTCTGGCAGTGCCCCTGGCCCCAGGTAAGTTCTAGGTAAAGGTGTACATATGTGTCTGTCGCATTTTACCCATCTGTGGTATTAAACACACACACACACACACACACATTAGTGAACTAGGTGTGAGCACACACACACACACACACACACACACACACACACACACACACACACCAGAGCAGTGGGCAGCCAACTCCAGCGCCCGGGAAGCAGAGAGAGGGTGAAGGGTCTTGCTCAAGGGCTCAACAGTGGCAGCTTGCCGAGAACGGGTATCGAACCCACAACCCTGTCATCAATAGCCTTGAGCTCCAAACGCTGAACACCACTCCCACCACAAGTTGTTGGTGTTCTTAGCTGCCCCAACTAAGTCTTATCCTTCCAGTAAAGGGTCTATGGCTACTAATTACTACTTAATTAAGTAATAACTATAGTAATTTACGCATTTTAGTGCCATCTACCCACCCTACAGAGAGAGCAAGGCCAATTGTGGCTAGCAGCGTGAACAGGATACGAACCAGCGACCCTCTGATCACAGGGACAGAGCCTTAGTCTCTCTGCCGGGCCACCCGGGGCCACGTCTTCACCTTCCAAGTGTTGGGGGCATTGCTAATCATTGGGGGGAGTTGACATGAACAGTAATTGGGAAATTGGCCATATAAACTGGGCAGGAAATGGAGTAAAATTAGAAATACATTATATAAGAAAAAAATTATATATAGTATGCTTTGAGAATTTCTTCATTAACATAAATAGTCACAGCTTAATAAAGCTGTATTTAACAGCCAGTTAATAAACAACTCCTGCCTTTATAGAGGCTTTATAGTGTCCACCTATATGAAGTGTTACCAACTGTTTATTCATTGCTATTCAGTTCACTTAAGTTATGGCTGATTGGTGTCATGTGTAAGTCTGGTAGTTATGAGAGTTAAATAAGGAGTAAACACACAAACAAATATCAGTCTCCACAGGTCTACAGTATTTGTCATTTATTTATGCAATATACAGTATGTAATATATTCATTTACATCTATAAAACACTTTCTGTATAAATTATACTAAGAAGAGCAAAAAGAAACAACAAAAGACAAACCACCCATGTCCTCCCTGTCCTCCTCACTGAGTACTGTAGTGACAGAAACTGGGATAAAGGTTTGGAGTACAAATGCTGGAAAGACACAGGTGGTAACCAGTACAGAGAAGGGTCAGGGGTCAGGGGTCAGTAGTAGTGTTTGGTAGTGAACAGTCCACTTTGACTGGAAATTGTTCGTTCAAGCTAAAACCGCCTGAGCACCAGAGCTGTAAGCAAGAGGATTTCACATTAAGGCCTGCGTCACGTCTGCTTGTCTAAAGCTGCGGTCATTAAAACCACAGAAATGGAAAGAAGGACAATATTAAAGGAGAACTTCAGACTTAAGCTCCATTGGCTGCGTCTGAGCTGTATGATCAGTTACCAAAAACAGTCCTTTCAACACATTTTCCTTTACTTCGAAAAGAGCAGAAAACCTCCTGACGTCAAACTCATTTATAATAGAATCCAATGGGCAGCTGCTGAACTTTGCAATTATATTTTTTCAATATGTGACAATGAAGCAAATTTGAAACTGTTTTTGAGATTTGAGAGAATGATTTAACAACATTTAGAGGAAATGGTTCAGTTTTTAACTCGGCGTTTAGGAACTACATTGCACTGTTAAAACAATTGTGTTTTTACCGTAAATGGTAACCAGGGAGCCCTAAAGTTTTACTTCTAATTAGGGAAATCCCAATTTAATTGGCGCTGATACACTCATATTTTAATAAATCAGATTTTAAGATCGATCCAGCTCTGATGCTTTGTTTTTACTGCTGTGTTCTAGCAGAGTGCCCTCTGGCGCCCTCTACCACCCAATATGTAATAACATGGAAAACATGCTGGTTGCCACTTGTTGCCACTTGGGCTAACCATACACACCCAACCTCTCAGGATCTCCCAGAATACATCTTATTGGCTTGTATCTGGCGATGAATAAAGGTGAATCTAATATAATGTAAACTGATCTAATCTAATCTACAAACCACATGAAGTCGTCCATGTGGAAAACCAATCTACAGATTTTCAAACTGAAAAGTTCCCCAGATAAATCTATTTGGCACAAATGTAGGATAGGGCAACATGACGATATTTTATCAAAATCATGATTAAATTTTGCTATTGTGATACACAATATAATTATCGTATATAATAATACATATTACATAATAATAATAATAATAATAATAATGATAAAATATAAAATAATCATTAAAAAGTGTATTGTGGATATCGTCAGTGTTTAAAGAACACTGATCCACTCTAACTGGATGAAGTTCAGCACACTTTGAATAGAAATCACTGTACTAATATTGTGATGTAGTATTTTTATATTAAAATAATTACTTGTAGCTGTTCTCTGCATCAGATTTAAAACCTTAACTCTGGCCTACAAAGCCAAGACTGGATCAGCCAGACCCTCCGTACTTGATGGCGATGATCAAAAGCCGATCTGCACCAAGAGCCCTTCCAGCTTCAAGTACTCGACTTAAAGCTGGGCTCGGCTCGACCCGCCATTCCTCAAAATCTGCGGAAGAGTCCAACACTCGCTGTCCTCAAACCCAGACTGGAGGATCAATATGGAGACCATAGTACTCTTCTCTTCGCCTGAGTACTCATATTGACCCTCCTTTTCCGAGAGTACTCAAGCGAAGAGAAGAGTACTATGGTCTCCATATTGACTTGTGTTTAGTACAGTCTAAGATTAGAGGATCTTTAAATTTTATTTTAAATTTAAATTTCTGGAGAAGAGCTAAATGCCGTAAATGTAAATGTAAATGTTAAAAAAATCAGCAGCTGCCCACTGAAGTGTGTTTTGAGGCTGGGAGTTTTTTGCTCTGTTCGAGGTGTTGGAATTATCTTCTGTGGTAACTGCCAATACACCACAGACCAAGCAGACCAGTATCAGGTGGAGAGAGGTTGGAGTATTTTTTAATATTCCAAGACCTGGTGTCCTGAGCACAACTGGCTGATTCTGGGCATTTCGTTCAGACAGTGGACTTCGGGATCTGAGCTCTGATACTAACTCCCCTGGATTTCTCCAGTGATTAATACTGTAAGCGAGCCTCTCGTCTCCCTCGGCACTCCTAATAAACATCCATCCGACCAGCAAAAGCAACGACGGCAGACAGAGGAGCCAAAAGAAGTTCAGTAAAATCGCTTTAAAAAGGTCGAAGCCATGCGAAAGCGCCGTGTCTCCACACAGCAGACACAAGAGAACCCCAAAACAAGCAGTGCAGGTCAACAAAGACAAGGTCTAGATCATGGCATAGCTGGAACGTGGCCCTCTACCACCTTCTGGAGACGCTGGGACGTTCCGTTCTGTCAGTTTACAAACAACCTTCCAGCATTCAGAGCTGGATCTGATCAGGACTCCTCCACTGAGAACAGCATCCCAAGAATAGCTCATTCACATTTTCTCAAATCGGGCAAAACATTACTTACAAGGCGAGCAAATAGTGCTTACATTACATACAGTCCAGCGTACAGTCAGTGTACGGTCAGCGTACGGTCTCTCTCTCTCTACACACACACACACACACACTCACTCACATATACAGAAACCGGTCACTTCATGAAAACCACCACCACCGTGTTTCTACACCCACTGTCCATTACATCACAGCAGACTGTAGTATTTGGGTGGTGGGTCAGTCATTCTCAGCACTGCAGTGACACTGTGACTGACCTGGTGGTGTCCAGTATGTTAGTAGTGTGTGTTATGGCTGGTGGTACAAGTGGATCAGGTGCAGCAGTGCTGTATCTGACCACTCGTACCACCAGTGCAACACACACTACTAACACACACACTCGCCACCACCAGGTCAGTCGGTGTCACTGCAGTGCTGAGAATGCTGACCCACCACCCAAATACTACAGTCTGCTCTGTGGTGGTCAGTGCTGTGGGGTCCTGAGCAGTGGAGAACAGGGTGAAAGGAGGCTATGCAGAGAAACAGATGGACACAGTCTGGACTTATGGAGCTACACAGTGCTCCTGTATGGTCAGTGGAGCTGATAGACTGGACAGTGAGTGTAGAAGCGAGGAGGTGGTAATAATGAAGTTTGTTAATTAGGTTTTTGGTCTGTATATATATATATATATACACACACATCATTACTGTCATGCAAAAACTTTGCATCTCCTTTTTTGATGTTTTCCACTTTTCTCCATAATGTGAATCTGGCAGTTGTTCTTTACATTGTATCAGAATTCCATGATGAATGGACCAATAGGAACGCTTCATTTCTCGGAATAAAATATGTTTACATCGACTTCCATTGAAAGTTAAGAAGGAGGATGGAGATGTAAGGTTTTTGCATGACAGCAAATAATAGATACGTGCATGTGTGTGTGTATTTATCAACAAATAAAGCTGATTATATCAGGTGAGACTCGTATACCTGCACTGACTGACATGGCGGAGAGTTACAGCAGAAAGTGCAATGTTCCAGAGACCAACACAAACAGAGATGTGCCACGGGAATGCGTGTCGCTTCTAAAGCTTTAGTGCAAAACAACCACCATCTCTAAATAACCAAAAAAACAAAAAAATTATAAAATAAAAAAATACAATAATAATAAAAAAAAAAGCACTTGAGGAAGTGAGAGTATCCCGGTCTCCGCCCCGTCCAACACAACACTGTGACGGCTACTATGATTCCCTATAATCACAATACGCCACATGTAAACAGAGACATAGAGAGAGAGAGAGACAGAGAGAGAGATCAGCATACTGTTACTGGAGCGGGATCAGTTTGACTAAGGCTTTCATAATTATTATTATTAAAAAAATAAAATTCTAGGTTAATACATTCCTTTTTGATTCATATCAAAAGGATTCATACGCTGATAATGATTCATTCATTCAGCCTCTTCATTTATTCCTGGTCAGGGTTGTGGCGGGTCCGAGGCTTCACTGGGAATCACTGGGAGCAAGGCAGGAATACCCCCCTGGGCAGGGCGCCTGATAATAATGCATATGTTAATGAGAAAGACGAGCTAATTATCTTAAACTTCCTAATAATGTTTGTAACCTGTGCTTCTTATAGTCCATCTTTAATGTTTCAGTGATCAGAAAATTAACTAATTACTAATCAAAACCAATGGTGACATTGACTGAGTCAGACGGGGGTGTGAAATGTGGTGTATGTTGGGATTTGATTGGTTTATTGGTTCATGATAAACTGCAGGTTTGGTCTGGAATTAGGGGACCAACAGCCTACATACATCAAAATATCCATAAAAGCAGATGCCCAAGAATCACCATTCTATATGTTGAGATGTCAATATTATCAGAAATATTACCATCTAGGAATGTCACCATACCACACATTTGGTAGATGATTCTTTAATTAAAAACAATTAAATTAATATATTTCCAAAATCAACCTTTTTATTTTAAAAATCTCCATGTTTTTTTTCCAGCCACAAGAGTGGGCGGAGCCTCTAGTTAATAAAGTGTTCTCTTCTCTTCTTTATAAAAAGTCATGAAAAAGACTAGCTGTTAGGACTCTTAGATAATTTTTGTGGGATGTTTTGATAAGTGTATGTACCCTATTCACCTGAAAATTTTGGTTTTAAAGTATTAATTAATTAAAGTAATTATAGGAGATGTTCACTCAGTCCAGATATTGTTATCTTCAGGAGATTCTAAGCTACTCAGCTAGGTCTTCCTGAGATATTGAGTACATATTAACAGAATTTAGATGAATAGATTATTCAAATGTACTTCATGTCTTCAATTATTGGGTATTTGTTTTTTTTAGACTACAAAAAAGTTCTAGTTCATCTCTTAGTCTGGTTGGAAACTGATCATTTAGAGTGTTTTGGAGCTGGAAATGCAATACTTTTGAGGAGGTATTTGTTACACTGATTAGACTGATGGATATTTATAATATTTATAAGAAGTTATTTATTATATGTGACAGTGGTCTAAATAATAAAAAAACAACAACAGAATATTCTTCATTATTTATTTCTTATTTGTGTATTTAATAGTATTATCTGTTTGTATTATCAGGACTTTTATTCTGAAATTTCTACTCTCTGAGCAGTTCAGCTTTTGTCTTTAGGTCCAAAATGGCAAAAATAAAAAGCTTATCAGGATATTTAAATCTGATCTATTCTGATATGCCGTGAGTAATCATCTCATCTGCTGATTTTAGACACTTTTGAGACTTTTGGGACTTTTAACTATTCGGCCGTGTCTCTGTGTGTGTGTATGTGATCCCCCGTGGCGCCCTCCTCCACCGAACAGATTTCGGTGGCTTCGGTATCTTAGAAAACCAGCATCATCACGTTTTTAGAATTCTGGTATCGGATTGGTACAGAAGTACCGGTTCTTATGACGTCACTTTTAACAACACGGGCTTTGAATTTCCATCGTCTGTCACTGAAGTCATTCGTATAATCTACCGTAACAGAACCTACTGCAGAAAATCCATCCATATTTTTCTCTTTAGCTAAAATATGTCCTTTCATTTGGTTAGCAGTTAGTGGTGGTGGGGTTTGGGTCAGGCTCAGACAGTATCTTGCGAGGTCTGAGACAGATTTGGAGCCAGAGCCAAAATTTCAGGCCCAATTGGAGCTCAGCCAATCAATGAAGCAGCAATTCTGCAGGTGATCCATATAGGATCAAACTAAGTAGTCAAACTAATCCAGGTCCAATAGGGCTGAAGATAGAGAGAGCAATACAGAGAGATAAGTGAGAGAGAGATTAAGTAGTAGGAGAAAGACATTCAGATACTCACAGTCCATGAACATGTGTTTCAGCAACACATAAGGCAGACAGACAGACAGACAGACAGATAGATAGAAAACCCCTAAGAGACGAATGCAGCCACCCTACTGGATGCAACACGTTTTCAGAACAACCAATGAGCAAAATTCAACGGCTAAAATCAGAAGCCAACACGGGTCACTGCATACCACCAACGGAAACTGTGGGAAAGAAGAGAAATAAATACTGGGAAATAAACCGTCTGAGAACGTCTGTGGTAAAACGCGGCACGTCCACGGAGAAGAAAGCGGCAGAGTCCACGACAGGGCAGGGCTCATTGGGGCAGGGGCACTAGGACCTCCACGTAGTTTATGGGGAAAAAGCCGGACTCTCCGTTGATCATCCCCTCGTACCAGTTCTCGTCGATCTGGTTGGTGAGGATGATGATGTCGCCCTCCTTGAAGCCGAGTTCTCCCTCGTTCTCCGGCTCGAAGTCATACAGCGAGCGGCAGCACGGCTGGTCCATTTGCAGCTCCGTCTCTGGAGAACGAGAAGACACAGAAGAACCATTTCAATGGCTGGTTCTTAAAAAAAAAAAAAAACATCTACAAGGTCTGTGAGTGTGGAGAACCTTCTGAAGGTCTATATAATAGATAAAGGTTCTAGGAAGAACGCTCGCTTAAGTTGGTAAGCTGCATACCAACATATCCAACATATATATTTTTAATCCTAAAGAGGTTCTTCTACACTATTAAAACAGGGTTCTTTAGTGAGGAGAACCATTAACAAAAATGTTCTTCAAAGGTTCCTTAGTAAATGGATGCATTTTTGTGAATGCTTAAATGGTTCTGCTCTATGATAGGGTATTTATATGGTTCTTTAAAGAACATGGCTCGTGGGGGATCCAAATGTGGTTCTCCTACACTTATCAAAAAAGTTCTTCAAAGGTTCTTTAAGAAATCATTATTGGGTGGATAAGCATGGTTCTTTAAAAAAAAACACGGTTCTTCAGGGATCCAAAAGTGTTTTTAAATGTACAAAAGAGAACCACTGGCTTTACAAAAGAACCTTTTTAAAGCTTGAGGGAAAGTCTTGAGGAATCCAAAAGTGGTTTATCCTCACTCTTCCAAAAAGGTTCTTCAAAGGTTCCTTAGTAAATGGAACCATTGGCTTTACTAAATATATTGTGAATGCTTAAATGGTTCTGCTCTATGATGGGGTCTTTATATGGTTCTTTAAAGAACATGGGTCGCGAGGGATCCAACAGTGGTTCTTCTACACTATTAAAACAAGGTTCTTCAAATGTTCCTTAGTAAAGAGAACCATTGATGGGACACATCCATGATAAGAACAGTGGTTCTTCTACACTTTTCAAAAAAGTTCTTCAAAGGTTCTTTAAGAAATCATGATGGTGATCATCCTCCAACATCCTGACCCCACTAACGCTCTTGTCACGGAATGCAATCAAATCCTCACAGCAGTGCTCCTCCAAAATCTAGCAGAAAGCATTCCTTCTTCTCTGGACAGTAGAGACAGTTACTCTTTTTTCAATACCTTTGATTTCAGAACAAACAATGAATGAGCAGGTGTCCCAATACTTTTGTCCATTTATAGTTCTTGGACTGTACTGAATAAAACAGTGTAAAAACGGCCTGTGCTGCACAGAAATACAGATCTGCTGATACTCACGACTGTCTCTGGGGCTTTCAGACCACGTGTGAGTCATGGGGGGGACGTAGGTGACATGATCAGCTGAGAGTGGGACAAAGGACACGTATGAGATGCACACACACACCACAAACATACACACACACACACACATATACACATATACACATACAGTGAGTCCAAGAAGTATTTGATCCCTTGCTGATTTTCTTTGTTTGCCCACTAATAAAGACACTATCCTTCTGCACTTTTAATGGTAGATATATTCTAACATGGAGAGACAGAATATCAAGACAAAAATCCAGAATATAATTTTAAAGAATATATTTTAATTAATTTGTATTTCAATGAGGAAAATAAGTATTTGATCCCTCTTGCCAAACACACTCAATACTTAGTGGCAAAGCCTTTGTTTGCAAGCACAGCGGTGAGACGTTTGTTGTAGTTAACCACAAGTTTAGCACACACACCAGGGGGAATTTTGGCCCACTCTTCTTTGCAGATCCTCTCTAAATCATGAAGGTTGGTGGGCTGTCGCTTGGCAACTCTGACCTTCAGCTCCCTCCATAGATTTTCGATCGGATTGAGGTCTGGCGACTGGCTGGGCCACTCCATGACCTTAATGTGATTTTTCTTGAGCCAATCCTTTGTTGCCTTTGCTGTATGTTTAGGGTCGTTATCATGTTGGAAGACCCAACCACGGCCCATTTTCAGATCCCTGGCAGAGGGGAGGAGGTTGTCCCTCAGGATTGTGCGGTACATGGCTCCATCCATCTTCCCAGTGATGCGGTGAAGTAGCCCTGTACCCTTGGCAGAGAAACACCCCCAAAACATTATGCTTCCACCTCCATGCTTGACGGTGGGCACAGTGTTCTTGGGGTCATAGGCAGCATTTTTCTTCCTCCACACATGGCGGGTGGAGTTGAGGCCAAAAAGTTCAATTTTGGTCTCGTCTGACCACAAAACCTTCTCCCAATAACTTGGTTCATCTTTCAAATGATCATTGGCATACTTGAGGCGCGCCTCCACATGTGCTCTCTTCAGCAGGGGTACCTTTCGGGCACTGCAGGATGTGAATCCATTGTTGCGCAAAGTGTTGCCAATTGTTTCCTTGCAAACTGTGGTCCCAGCTGCCTTCAGGTCATTTGCTAACTCCTGCCGAGTGGTTGCAGGACGATTTCTGACTGTTCTCAGCATCATTGCCACCCCACGAGGCGAAATCTTCTTTGGAGCACCGGGCCGAGGTCTGTTGATTGTCATGTTATACTCTTTAAACTTTCTGATAATTGCACCAATAGTTGTTACTTTCACATCCAACACCTTACTAATCTTTTTGTAGCCCATTCCAGCTTTGTGAAGGTCAACAATTCTGACTCTGAGGTCCTGTGACAGCTCTTTGGTTTTACCCATGTTGGAGACTTGAAATCTGTGTGATCTGTCTGATTCTGTGGACAGGTGTTTTTCACACAAGTGATTAGTGAGAACAGGTGGCTTCAGGTCAGGTAACAAGTTGATTGGGAGTGTCTAACTGGTCTGTAAAAGCCAGAACTGCTAATGAATACTAAGGGATCAAATACTTATTTCACTCCATGAAATACAAATCAATTAATATATATTCCTTAGATTTATTTTCTGGATTTTCTTTTTAATATTCTGTCTCTCCATGTAAGAATACATCTACCATTAAAAGTATAGAATGATCATGTCTTTATTAGTGGGCCAACGAAGAAAATCAGCAAGGGATCAAATACTTCTTGGACTCACTGTATATAGACGCACACACACCACAAACACAAACCCACATATATACACATATAGACACACACATATATAGATGCACACACACTTCATATGGATGAACATGGATGGTTACAGTCCAAAAGCTACATACAATAAAACGTATTGTCACAGAAATGCTGGATTTGTGGCTAAATGGAGCTTTTGTCTTCACAGATTCCCTGAAGGAACTGGCTGGAACATGATCTACTACTGAAAGGGTGACCCCTGTCCCACAAAACACTGCCAGCTATACATCTGTGAAGACAAACTGCTGAAACAGTCAACATGGACCAGACCACTCTCACAGCTTCTCGTATTAAACTCCACCACAATCTAAGAACCAGTGCAGGAGTGAAGAACCTACTTTTTCCATTTACACTGTGGCTGACTTGTAGATCTGCAACAGAAAACAGAAAAAAAGGTTCACAAACAGCGAGAAATACACTCCCTGGCCACTTTATCGGAAACTCTCCGTCCCTCCCACCCGCACAGTAAGTTAGTAAGTTAGACTGTAGCTCATCTGCTGATGCATAGATTGTGTTAGCTAGCGACTAGACCTTCGTCGGTGGCCGGTTTATGAGCACGGAGCCGCTCTTGGGTGGAGGTGTTAGGGTGGTGGACCCACTCTCCACCCCAGTTGTTTTAAACTGAAATGCTTAATTTTATGAGAATTTCATGAGAAAGCAGTATTTTTAATGTAGATTTGAAATATTCTGATATTAATTTAACCAGTTATATATTATATTATAGACATTATAATATTACAGCACTCTAAAAAGTCTACAAATATTATTTCTTAATATTTTACACCAACGTGTAATGAAAACTGGCAACAACAACAATAAGTAACAATGCACATGCAATGCATTTACACAGTTTGGCCAGCAGGCGGCACCAGCGAGTTCGTGATTCCAGTGCTTTGAAACTCACAAAGTGAATCATTTGTCAAAACGATCGATTCAGTTGGTTAAAGAAGCCCGAAAGCCAATCCTGGACTCCGCCAATCAGAACGATCGTTTTTCAGCTTAGCGTAAAAATCAGATGTCTAAGTGTGGGTGGAGCATCTGAGGCCGAAACCATGGCTGCATCCCAAACCCATGCTACACTACTGTGATTGATAGTGTGTAAAACAGCACACCGCTATTAGCAGCACATTCCTGATGGTGTGCTCGGGTCTGGACGCAGTCCGTGTTTCCTGGCTCGTGTCTTAATTGAGAAAGTGCTTCACACGCTTTCGCGCTTAGCGCTGAAACGATGCAGCGCTGGGACAAATCTGCGAGGCCTGGCAAACACTGTGAGAACTGGATGAACTTGTGTGGATTCCTGCAAACACAAGATCTTAGATTCCTGAAGGAACGGAGAAGAGTTGTTACTGTACAGGGGAACCGGTCCTTGGACCAGAGGCATGTGCAGGACAGGTACGGTACCTGAGGACTTTAGAGAGGAACTGTAGGAGAGGCCGTTCTGTTGGGTGCTATCGATGGTCTCCATGCTGGACATGAGGGACTTTGGTTTGAACTCTTTCCTGGGCAGGCTGCTCGCTGTGGCTATCCTGGGGGGTGAATGGTCACAAAACAAGAGCTGATTATATATACTATACGGACAAAAGTATTGGGACACCTGCTCATTCATTCATTGTTTCTTCTGAAATTAAGGCTATTAAAAGTTGAATCTGCTTTTAACTGTCTCTACTGTACAGAAAATAAATACTAGAAATACTAGTTTAGGGCATGGAGCATTGCTGTGGGGATTTGATTGCATTCAGGGACAAGAGCATTAGCCCACACCTGGCATTAGGCAGCATGGTTCATGCCAACAGGGTCATGTTTATTGTCTACCCCAGAGAGTCCTATTCTATTGACAGTACTTCTTCTCTACAGAGACTAGACAAGCTGTGTATGTGGGTGCAACTTAAAGTAGCTGAATGCATTCATTAGAGGGGGTGTCCACAAACATTTGGACATGCAGTGGAGATATGGGCCCTTTAAATAAACGTACAGTTCAGGGGCTTCTGGATCTTGAAGATGAATATTAAGGAGACGCGTCAGTGGCTGAGGAGTTACCTGCTCTGTAATTTACTGTTGAGATCCTCCAGAATTTCTGAGGACTGGCGGTGGTATTCCAACGCTGCCTCGATCAGAGCCGCTAACTGGCTCACCTGCTCCACCTGGAGGTGGGGTGAACAGGACACCAATGAAAAAAAAACACAAAAAAAACACAAGGGCTTCTACGAGTGGTACGAGATCAGCCTGATTTATAGTTGCATTTTACTATTGATATAATTATATTAATTATATCATTTCTTGTGATGTAAAGGACTGACAGTTTGGTATGGTGTCAACAACGGTTCTAATACAAAAAGTATAAAGATTATACTTTACTATAAGATCAAGAATAAAGTTAATTTAAAATTATTATTACAGAAATTCTTATTGATAAAACAAATATTACTATTATTATATTTATAATATAATAGTGCATAATATATTGATTTGCATTTCTAAAAAAAAAAGTGAAATAATGAAATACTGAACCTAGTCTAGTTTATAAAATTAATACTTTTATTATAAATTACAAATAATTTAATATTAAGAAACTTCAGAGTGCTAGTGTTTCTAAAAAACTGCTCAGATTTCCTGGAGAACTCACATCGTTCTCTAAGAAGTTGAACATGCTCCGCTCTGCCAGTTCTTTGGATTCCTCGAACTTTTCCACAGCCTGTCTGATCTCCTCGTCTGGAATCTTCCCCTGGCGCTTCTTCTTGTAGTCAAAATCTAACCGCCGTCCCTCCAGCTTCTTTAGATGATGCTGCAGCAGAGGAGGAACCGAGAGCAACACTGCAGTCTCTAGCATCCATCAGTGCACAGCGGCTGCACCGCTATACCTACTATATACTTAGGAACTGGATAGATGGATGGGCAGACAGACAGAGCAACAGAGAGACAGACAGACAGACAGACAGATAGACTGATCCATCTGTGGCTGTCAGAGAGTCCTGTTTCTGCCCTGGTCAGTCTCTTACCCCGATCTCCTTCAGGTCCTTGTCCTGCAGGGTCTGCAGCGGGTCAATGAAGTTCTGTTTCACACTGATGTCAAGAGAGTCCTTAACATCTCCCATCTGCTTCATGGCCTCACCAACGTCCACCAGAGCACAACCTGCAGCACACGGCACACAGCACACTCCCATCAGTACTCCTATCATTCAGCTCACGGCTTCATCGGACCCTCTTTACCCTGTTCATTTATTAACATATTATATCATATTAATGGGATGTTTATTATGTATTATTATTGAGTTCTGTGATTTAGTTTTGGCCACATTACACAGAAATTAAAAAATGATGTAAATCAGGAGTAAACATAAAACATTATGTAACTAATTAATTCATTAGTTATGTAATTCTATTTAAACAGTGCAGCAAATCAGTAACAGTAACAGCCCAGTGACCACTAACACACCAACCACTAGGTGTCAGCATTGAGTTACGGCGCGCTAGAAGAGCTTTGTGATCATAAACCCACATTACAGGAAGCCTGATTCAGACACACACACAGAAAGAGAGGCCAGTCAGTGAGAGACTGTGTGTGTGTGTGTGAGTGTGTGTGTGTGTGTGCAAGAGAGTGTGTGTGTGTAACAGACAGAAAGCGAGACAATGATTTCGACACCACCACAGAGCAGGATATCCGCTGCAGTTGGCCTGTGGTTCTTGTTTAAGGGAGAACGCTAAAGGGACGCCACAGTATATCGATTTCACTACAGTGGCTGCAATGATTAAAATTAGGCATCTGGGTGCAGCCTATCAGAGAAGAGCGTGCTGGACAGTGGGCGGAGCTTATGGGACACATCCACACTCAAACACCTGGGTTTTAAAGAATCTACAAATGAAGGGTGTTCTAATAAACAGCTGTAGTAGGTAGTTCTGGACGACGTCTAGACGCTGGACACTGCTGAGGTTCTGCTGGAATCTACTGGATCAGACTGGGCCGTGCGTGTGTGTATTCGTGTGGTGTCGTACCAAATGTAGAGTCATCCCCGAGTTCCCGGCCGTATTTCAGCATGCAGTCCCCTAGAAGCCCCTCCGTCTGCGGGTAACCCGTCGTCTTCACCTGCCCTCTGATCTTAGACATGGTGTTCAGCATCCCCAGCTTGGCTCGTGATGCTGCAAAAGTCCAGAGTCCAGACACACAGACATGAGCTCAAACCTGCCTCAGATCCCTGGTTAAACTGTTTAAAGTTCCAGATTTGAGATCTTCCAAGATTTACTGTGGATCAGAAAACATCAGGGTAGGACTAAATTTACCGGGGAACATCTAGACACACACCAGGACCTGGATCAATGCACTGGTGTGGTCTCTTTCTGATGGCAGACGCTGTACTTTGACATCAGCTGTGATGAGGGCTACCTGTAGGCCCTTTGATGACAGTTGGAGACTTCTTTGCTGATCTTGAGGTTCTGCTTCTGGGCGGAACTTGCTAGGACGGTCTGACCCGGTCGTGCTGGTCAGCTGTTTGGAACAGTAGCTGATTTCTAACTGCTCTGAGATCTTTTTAAACCCATTCTCAGACTCTGAAGGCCTCAGGGAGCTCTTCGGATCTGGCCAGGGTGATCTTCACCACAGTCCTTGGACAGAGGACTTCTTGGGGGTTGCTAATGACTGTATAAACAAGCAAACATGTCCAAAAGTATGTAGACACCTGCTTTTATTTTCCTAAATCAAAGGAATTATTAGTGATGTTTGCCCCCCTTTCCTGCAGACTTTACACTTGACGTTGGAATTTGATTGCATTCAGCCTCACAAGAGCGAGAGCATCAGTGAGGTCAGGTTCTGATGTTGGAACCCCACAGCCCAAAGCTGGGGGGTGAGGCGTCAAACAACTCAACTAGCCCAGTGGTTCTAACCCTAGTCCTGATGGACTGGTCTCCTGTCCAGACTCCCAACACACCTGACCCAGCTAATGAGCTCCTTAGGAAGCCCTCCATGAGCTGAAGGTGGTGTGTTGGAAGCAGGACATCAGTGAAATGTGCAGAGCTGGGGGGTTCTCCAGGACCAGGGTTGGGAACCACTGCTGTAGCCCACATTCTGCATTCAGCATGGTGACCCTGGATCGCTTTGCTCAGAGGGTGCACCAGAAAGAAGCTTAATCCACCAGTCTGGAGATTCATTTGGACTGTATGTGGTTTCGAAAATGTAACACAGCTCACATTTCAGTGAGCAACAACTGCATCTCTTACCTGGGTTTGGCTGGAGGTATTCTGTGGTTTTGGTCAGGAGCTCAAAAACAGACTTGTTGGTGACGTCTATTTTCTGTTACCAAAAAAACAAAACAACAAACACAGAAAAGCATTTTAAGAAGAGAGGAAACAACATGATTTGGAAATGATGCTGATAGAGCTGAAACAGCAGGGCTGAATCAGGTCAAGTGAGTGAAAGCAGCGAGGAGCTCCTGGAGGAACTGTGTTTGTTCTGAAAGTCAGTGGTACTGTTATGTTCCCATTTCTGGAGGAACAAAAAGACATGGGGTTTCCCCATCAGTCCTTCTTCAGAGAGTGTGTGTGTGTGAGTCTGAGAACAAGGCTGGACGAAATGCTACATTTAAAATGGTCTAAGTCACTATAACCAGAGCATCGCTGGTTCGAATCCCAGCCATGCTGCTTGCCATCGGCAGCCGGGACCCTGAGAGAGCACAATCCTGATGTAATTCTGATCATGATAACTGCACTGCACGCCTTACCCGCTCCATCTCCATGAAGTCCTCATCGAGCTTCGTTCCTTCAGCACCACTTATCTTCTCACTCAATAACTGTGATACAGAGAGAGAGAGAGAGAGAGAGACAGTTAATTAGACGAGGGGTCTGGAGGCGTGATGCAGGATGGCGTTGACCAGCATTAAATTGCATCATGCAGCTTTCGGGAGCCAAACCAGAGGGATCTACGTCATGCTCACCAAGAGGAACTGCATCTACTCATCTCCAAACCACCTCTCCAATCACAAACTGTAGATTTCCACTGTAAATCAATTCAATTCTGTTTATTTCTACAGTATTTCCATATTCGATCCATAAAACTCTGCAGTAAAGCCAATCAAAAAGCACCCTGCACTGTTTTTAATGCTGAAATAGTCCACAAAAATAAGCAATCCCCGAAGTACGTCCCAATCATTCCCAACGTGAGTTATCTTAACACCTCGAAAACCATTCCTTGAGACACAAGCCGAACCTAAATAAGGCATAAAAAAACAATTTACACCAAAAGTTATGCAGCTCTTTACCACTTAGCGCGAAGGCTATGTGTGTGTAGCCTTTAGGCCGTAGGTGAAACTGCTGGGATCAGGCTACTATCAGGTCCCTACTAACCTGTTAGAGCAACAACTGAAGTCCTGACCAGCTTCAATAAGCATGAATAAGACTCAGTAAGAAGATTAACATTGTGAGCATAGCAGGGCACAATTAGCCTAGCATTCCTGCCAAAGCAGGTCAATCAGCACACTTACACTACAGTCCAAATGTTTGTGGACACCCCTTCTAATGAAAGCATTCAGCTACTTTAAGTTGCTGACCCGTTGCTGACACAGATTTGCTGCCAACAGAATAGGATAAACATCATGACCCTATTGGCTCCATGCTGCCTAACGCCAGGCGTGGGCTAATAGAGGGGTATAAATAAAGCCCCCCAGCATTGAGGAGCTGTGGAGCAGTGGAAGAACTGTGTTCTCTGGAATGATGGACGGTGGTGGAGCTCCATCCAGTACTTTTGGATGGGATAAGTTGGAGACCCTCTTTTTAATAGCCTTGATTTTGGACAAAACAATGAATGAATGAGTAGCGTCCCAATACTTTTGTCCAAATAGCTTACTTCTTTCTTGTTTCTGAGGGAGCACCGTGTTTTTTTTAGCACCTTGCTGGACACTTTTGGCACAGTTGGATGTATCGTGCATCGATGCATCGTAGCTCCATCGTAGCACACTTCAGACACCGGCCATGACCAGGCTGTTTGTTTACAGCTGAGTAAAGGAGGTAAACACACAACGGCGTCGTTTTGATGTGAAGAAACCCAGCCATCAGTCTCTCACTTGCTTTCTGATACCTCTCGCGCTCTCTCTCGCTCTCGTTCCAATTTCAGTGCTCCATAACAAGTGCAGGCTGCGGTTACAAAACCACCCACACATGGCTACATTAAACACCCACAAGCTGTACTACTAAATTCAAGTGAGTGGGGAGTGAAACGGGGTGTTTTTTTAATACTCGATCATCAGAGAGTTAGTTCAAATTAAAGAGCCCGACCTCAACATGACTCAACTTTCTAAAATGACGACACATGAGGCCTGCTGCTTTGTGTAATAGGCACTTTCCTCAGCGCTCAGGCAAGTCGATTCAAGCTCAAAACCAATCTCTGGGTCTTCCTGATGATGACAGGGGTTTATATGTCATTTCTGATCCGTGGGAACGACAAGCAAGAGCAATAAAGGAAACAGCAGCTACTTTCTAGACCTAAACAAGGAAGGAAGCGAGACCACAATGCATGTCGCTCACTTAAACCGGGGGGAATTTGGCCTTTATAATTAACTAAACTATATGGACTTATAAAAGTATTGGGACACACCTCAGGTTGGGCTGGGAGGCATGATCAAAAATTTATTTGCATGTGTTAAGATTTCACAGTATTTCCTTATTTAACCCCTGAACACTTTAAAGCTAACTACAGGGACTTCTGTACAAACTGGTGGGACGATTCTTTGGATATCTAGTACATTTACATTTACAGCATTTAGCTGACGCTCTTAATAAGAGTGACTTACAAGGTTACTCGTATTACAGAGGTGGGCCAATGTGGTGTTAGGAGTCAGGCCCAATGACTCTTATTGGTGTAGTGCAGCACAGTCACCCAGACCGGGAATCGAACCCCAGTCTCTACACGGTATCTGTTGCGCCACACCAATCACAGAAAGCCTAGTACTGTCCTTCCTCCCTGGACAGTAGAGACAGTTACTCCAAGAAAAGCAGGATCAATTCTTTAATACCCTTTAAAACCATTTCTGACAAAACGATGAATGAATGAGTAGGCGTCCCAATACTTTTGTCCAAATAGCTTACTTATGTTCTTCAACTACTTTTTTAGCATCTTGCAGGACATTTTTGGAGCATTTGATCGTATAGCGTAGCTACATTAGTGGCTGGTGGGACGATTCTTTGGTATAAATACCTAAGGCAGCGGCCCATAGGCTTTTTTAAGGGGTTAAGTAAGGTGGACATGAAAACTGAAAGCTGTTTTGAGAATCAACCACCAGTGAGGGAACTGGGCAACACAACATTATTGGAGAAGCTGCTACAGGCCACAGTGCCTCAGTCGAAGACCTTTAACCATCAACTCTCTCACTACTATCTACTATTAACTTCCTATGTGTACCAAAAGCATGCAGACAAAGAGTCAATTCAATTAAGTGCACGCTGAATTGACTCATTAGAGTCTAAGGTCGTGTCCAATGCAGAGCATCAGCTAGAAGGGCCCAGTCCTCCACAGCCTTGGCCATGCCTGGACTGATTAGGCCCCTAATCCCATTATTTAACCCCCGTCTCTCAGCAGTGAGAGAGTTTTACTGCAGAAGCTCCAGATCTCATCAGAGGTGAACATAAATCAGTAAAAAGGAGAAACAAGAGCTTCTCATTCTGAAGAAAGTAGTGAGATCTTGATGGTGAGCTGGTCTGAAGAACAGAGCTCGGTTCCTCCAGGGTTCTCCTGGACGCCCCCCCTGGACGCCCCAAAACCAGGTGTTGATCTGAGGAGAACTCTAAATAATACTAGCCTCCATGAAGAGAACTTTGGAGATGTTCTAATGATGAACACAGTGATGGAGAACCTCCACCACTTTCTGTTTACACATTCTGAGTTTTACTGAGGAGATAAGATCAGCTTCTACTTCTGATATATAAATGAACCCAGATACGAGCATCTGGACGTCTTGTCAGAGGCAGGAGAACAGAAGTTAAGGTGTGGGTGTTGAGAGAACCTCTGGCTGTAGTTCCTCCATGCAGAACGTTCTTGAAAAGCCACATCTTCTCGCCCAAAGAAGGTGCAAAACACACTGCCGCCTCAGCGCCACGCAGCGAGCCGCCGCGTGAAACAGAGGCTAAGAATAACGGAGTGCTGACGCCGTCTAGCACGGCAGCGCTGCACTGCTGGGATCAGACGTCCAACATCTGCGCAATTATCAAGACCAGCGTCATTCTACTGAACCTCGGTCACCTCCACAGAGAGGAGACAGGTCACATGACACTAAAGCAGAAGGCAGAGCAGTTTCAGAGTTAGTGGTAACAGCAAAATAGAGAACCAAACAAAAAGGAACGAAACAGAATAGAATTCAACCCAATAGAACAGAATCTATTCAACTCCAGAACAGAATAGAATGGAATGGATCAGACAAAATAGAATATATCAGAATACAGACATAACAGAAAAGAATGGAACAGAACAGAAATGATCTGAATAGAATAGAATAAAATCTTGTTTATTAATATAGAATAGAATAGAATAGACCACACCAAAATAAAATCTAATATAGAGAGAAAATAGAACAGGCTACGTTACAATAAACTAAAATAGAACCAAATTGATTAGAAAATAACAAAATACAAAATAACAGAACATAACAGAAAAGGTCAGAGTAGAACAGAATAAAATAGAATTGAAGAGTTAGGTGACTAATTTATTTAGACTATTATAGAATAGAATAGATCAGTTATAACAGAGTAACATATAACCAAACTGAATAGAAAATAACAGAATAGAAAAGGACAACATAGAACAGATTACATTAGAATAGAATTAAATAACACAGAACCGAACGGTACAGAATGGAATAAGAGTAGAGTAGAATAGAATAGAATAGAGTAGATCATTGTGGAACATAAGCCGTGTTACAGTAAAGTAAAATAGAACAGAATGGAGTAGAACATAAAAGGACGACATAGAACAGACTACATTAGAATAGAATTAAATAACACCGAACGGAATGGAACAGAACAGAATAGAGTAGAATGTGACTAATTTATTTAGACTATTATAGAATAGAATAGAATAGGATAGAATAGATCAGTGTGAAATAGAACAGGCTGTGTTATATAACTAAACATAACTAAAATGAAAAGAATAGTATAGAAATAAATAATAGAATAATTATAGAATAGAACAGAAATAATAGAATAGAACAGAAAGGACAACATAGAACAGACTACATAGAATTAAACAAAACAGAACTGAATAGAATAGAATTGAATAGAGTAGAATAGAATTAAATAGAATTGAATAGAGTAGAATATGACTAATTTATTTAGACTATTTTCGAATAGAACAGAACAGAATAAATCAGTGTGGAACAGAACCGGCTGTGTTACAGTACTTTAGAATAGAATTAAATAAAACAGAACCGAATAGAACAGAATATGAAATAATAGAGTAGAATAGACTACATCAGAGCACCCCCTCCAGCCCCCCCCCTCTCCTTTTATTACTGGTCGGTTTCGGACATTTCCCCCATCAGAGCTGCTGTAGCTCACCAGCGCACTGTGCAGCTCGTACAGGAGCTCACACACTCCCAGTTCAGATGCATTCTGGCTCCAGTCCAGAACCTGCTGGAGGCTGGATTTCTGCACTGTACTCAAACTGTGCAGATCTCTATCACACACTCTCCCACACACACCCTCCCCCCCACACACACCGCACACACACCAAACACACACACACACACACACGCTCACCAACCTTTTCCTTCTTCTCCATATGCAAGCATGCACCTGCACATTCAGCGCCACACACACACCTGCCTGAATGTTTAAGTTGCACCCATCGCTAACACAAATGTGCAAATGCACACACACACACACACAGCTAGTACTCTGGAATGATGGTGCTTTTGGTGATCATCATCATCCAACATCCTGACCTCACTAACGCTCTTGTCGCTGAATGCAATCAAATCCTCACAGCAATGCTCCTCCTCCAGAATCTAGTAGAAAGTCTTCTTCTCTGGACAGTAGAGACAGTTACTCCAACAGAAGCAGGATCAGCTCTTTTGAATAACCTTGATTTCAGAAGAAACAACGAATGAATGAGCAGGTGTCCCAATACTTTTGTCAATTAACTTTATTTTAAAAAGATGAGACTGGTGACAGTCTTAATTAACTATACTACAAAAATAATCATCAGTTATCAGGATTTTTGGCTGCACTGCACTGTTCACACTGCTGGAACGGAGAGAAGAGAAAGCACTCAAGCATGTTCCTGATATTGAAGCAGATTTGACCCCCGGGTCAGACGCAAACCACAAAAACCACCGTATGGTGTGGGACAGCAGCGGCTATGGTCAGGAAACATGACTAATGTGTCCTTTGTGTGAGGGCCACGAAGCACAGCTCCACAAAGCATCAAAGCGTGGTGGGAGCAAAACCTGCAGGCGGCAAACATCAAACACACAACAGAGGAAGAGGGCTGCTGTCCCGGCGGTGTGTTTACACTAGAGTGGAGAAGGCCTTTCTTAGCACTGAGGCAACAGGAGCTCAGTACTGAGGGGATTTTCACCCATATTCAGCCTGCAGTAGAGAGAAGTACACACACAGATCAGCCAGAACATTAAAACCACCTACCTAATATGGTGTAGATCCCCCTTGTGTGGCCAAAACAGCCTGTAAGTTGTGAGGTGGGCGGGGTCTCCATGAGCATCAATAAGCCTTGGGTGCCCATGACCCAAAGTTGTCCTTCCTTGGGGCACTCTTGGTAGGTACTGACTTCACACCTCACAAGAACCTGCTTGCTGATGTTCTGGAGATGTTCTGACCCAGCCATTGTCTAGAACATCACAGTCTGGTTCTTGTCAAAGTGGTTCAGATTCTTACGCTTGTTTATTTTTCCTGCTTCAGCAACTTCATCACCTTCAAGAACTGACCGGTCACTCGCTGCCTAATGGATCCACCCCTTCAGAGGGGCCACGGGAACCAAGTTAAAATTAATGTTGTTTTCATCACTGGTTTTAATGTTATGGCTGATCAGTGTGTGTCTATTCATGTGTTTGCCTGATCAATCATGCTGTACCCACTGAGACACTGAGCTTTATAGGGTCTGTATCATATATATATTTTTAATAAGGTTCAATTCAAATGTTTGTGTGGCTTTATAATAATAATAATAATAATAATAATAATAATAATAAAGCTGCTTGAGTTTGTTTATCCAATGGAAGCAGTAATGAACCTAGGCCCTGCCATGGCCTGAGTGCTGTTCTGAAGAAGTGCAATCAAGCAACGGTTTGAATGCAGACTGAACATCAATCAATTTTTATTTAAAAAAAATATCAAACATGAACTTTAATAAGAATAATATCGACCTCAGAAGATCCACATCTCGTCCCAGCCCCACAGCTCAGGCCCACGGTTAGGCCTTGATTAGATTAGATGCTGTACAGTTCAGCTACACCATACTGCACATTCCTCAATGTGCTGAGTAGACCCAGTTCTCCAGGGTAGCCCATCTGGGTCCCTTCTCTTACACACTTTCTGAGGCTTCCTACAAACTGCACGCCAAAGCGATCAACTAGGTCAGGGTAAAATTAGCCATCGGCCTATCACAGAGAGAGGAAATTAGCCCAATATGGTAACACAGCCCCCGACTGGAGCTACTCTCTGAGAATCTTCTCAGGAAGACTTCTGGAGAGCAACTGCAGGAGCTGTGGCTGTGACTCGCTGACACCGCCAATCAAAACTAAACTTATTTTAATGGATGTTTCATAATTAAAGTGTTTTGGATCAACACACTCCTAAAAAAATATATAGAAATAATAGAACTTAGTTCTAGACATATAAAAACTTCATTCTGGACTTTGTATTAATTAGCTTGGGGTGAAAATGCTCAGATGCAGTTTTACAAGCCTATTTACCACCCTGTTATTTTACTTCACACTGGTTTTCCCCAGGACTCGGCTCTGACTGGCTTGTTTACAGCACCGGCAACCGCTAACTGAACCCCCATATTACTGTCCTCTGTAATTAAGAGGTTGTAGACAGTTAGCTAGCTTTTAGCCTAGCCCCCACTCGCTTCCCTGGGGTTTGTCTTCCTCGAGTCTCACTGATCAAAATAAACCGCCGCTTTCCCTTCTGCTGTGAGTTGAGCCTCGGTTCGGTTCAGCTGAGGGAGTAGAGAGCTTTAGCTTTTAGCCTAGCACAGATCCCAGTTGGCTCCCATTGGTTTTCGCTTCATTGCACGCCGAGTCCGCAGATACTGGCACAGGAAAAGCCGTGGTTACGAGGCCTGATTCCTGGTTCCCGTAGCAACCCATATTCAAATAACTAGCACATTCTGGAGGTGATGAGCTGCTCTCCAGTATCAACAACACCATGTTCTCCTGAAGTCGCTGTCGCGTGTGTGTGGGCGGGGCTTATTTAATTTATAGGGGTGTAAATATAGAGTCAAGACTGTGATGTAACAGTTCTGGGGTTTCTGAATTGGCCCGTTTTAGAGCTCTGCTTTGGTTCGGCTGGATGTTCTTTTGAAGGAGTGACAGCAGCGTTTATTTAGCTACCATCCTTATTTAAGAATTTATTTTATGAAGTATACATTTACAAAAAAAATATTTCATAATTGTATTAATTTTTTGAATGGCAATGTTTTTATTCTGACTTCACAGAAATTTACAGAAAAATCAAAACACTATGAATTTGTCAGCACTCCAGTTATCATTTGACCTCTGGTGTTTAAACGGCCTGTAATTACAGACCGGTACGTCATGGCACGACATCCAAGCCAGTTGGCACAACAGCGTTACACCAGTGAGGGAAGCGGTTACTATCGGCAGGGAACACAGCTGTGCAGAGTGTGTAAGAGTGTGTGTGTGAGTGTGTGTGTGTGTGGGTGTGCAGTGCATTTGTGTTGAGTCTCAGGAAACAACATCCAGCTGCATTTACAGTAATTCACTGCTATCACTGCTCACGATAACAGCAGGGAAACTGCTCGACATCAGCTCTGCTCTGCTCCAAGAGGCCGTTTCCTCTCAAGAGTTTACAGGAAGGTCATCATGACCCCTCACAGAATCTCACAAACTAATTCAAGGCAAAGTGGAGCTGAGATTAGATACAAAGACGAGGATAAACAGGAGTCGCTGTGAGGCCGAGCGACGGCGTGGGAGAGCAGAGCAGAGCAGAGAGAAATTGGGCATCACTTGCATGAACACTTAAATATAAGTAAGAAATCATGCAAAAACCTTCCAATAAACTTAAAATGGGCTTTTTGTAGAATTTTGTCGATCAGTTTCTATAAATGGGCTGCAGAGTGAACCGGGGATACCATAGCAACCACCTACTAACATCATAACAATAATGTAGAAACATCACAGGAACCACATAGTACCCATTTAGCAATCCAATAGCAACAACCTGGGATACCATAGCAACTGCCTAAAAACTGCTAAGTAACACCACAGCAACCACTAGGAACACTATAGCACCCATCTAGCAACGACTTAGCGAGACTACAGAAACCAGCTGGGAGACCACAGCAACTATCAAGCAACCGCCCAGCAAAAACGCCCTAGTTTTACCCTACTGACCACGGCACAACAGCCTAGCCGCTGCCTGGACGTGTGCATTTCTAGTTATTATTAGTAGATCTGGTTATTATTTTTTTAAGTTTAATAACTTTTACATTTTTACTAGCTACATCTTGTTTTTCTTTTTTTTAAACATGAGGAAAATTTGTTTTTAAAATGCTGTTGTGCCCCGATGATTGATGTCCAGCCTGTACGAGGGAATGTAATGAAAAGGGAGCTCCGTCAGAAGGCCAGTAAACCTACAGGAAGAATCCAGGGCTCCACAGGGGGCCAAGAACGAAGGACGACAATAAAGACCACATGTTCTTTCTCTCACAATGTAATTTCCGGCGTCCCGGCCGCCGCGGTGAAGACGAATGATTACAAAAGAGCTTTTTCACGAAGCAGGCGCTCCAACCTTTTTCCTCTCCGAAGAATGAAGACAATACAACCCCGTAACAAACAGACAATCCACAGTGCCTTTCCTGGGTTGTCCAAAACAAACAATCGCAGTGTGAAAACCATGTTCTTCGCTCTGCTTTTCTGTGTTCGCGAGCAGAATTTACAGCAAACGTGTGATTTCTGTTTTGATGGGTCGCTAATTAGCCTGTTTTAGTAGTAGTAGACTGTTTCAGTTTGGCAGAAAACCTCATTTACACACTTACCCTGAGCGTAGTCCATCAGACAAGGCATGTTTGGTGGCTGAAGGTGGCTACTGTAGCTTTAGAACTGGAGCTATGAGGCTAATGCTGCTACAAGCACAATGCTCGGTAATGTCTGATAGACTTGTCTGTGTGTTTTCTCACACTGAATGACTCGTTCCTTGTTATTTTTAAACGTGGTGAAAGTACATTAGCATAGCTAAACACAGTAGCGGCCACCTAGAGGCCTGCTTCTGGCCACACTTCAGTCCATGTTTAAAGATGTGAGAAACCGTGTAAGCTAGTCTATAAGACAGAGAGTTTAGACACAGTCATCCAGGACATGTTTGCCATCTGTTTACAACAGGAGATGCTAAGCTAACTTTGCTAACAAACACTGGACTTAGACTCATCTCTGTAAACCAATGACTGTAGAAAACACGGATATCGTGGCTCCACTCCCTTCCGTTTTGTCCGCCATATTGACAAATCTGCAACTAGAGTCTGAGCCATTGAGGCCAGAGGTAGACCCGCCCCCTTCTACCAGACCAAGCTCAGTGTCTCAGACCGTCTTCATTGAGCTTCCAGGGGGGATTTGGAGCCCCCCTATATTCCCAGTTTATCCTGTAAGTTCATATTTTGAGAATCTCATTGTCCAGTCCAATCCAGCCACTGCCTGGACGTGTGCGATTCTAGTTATTTTTAGTAGATCTGGTTATTAGTATTTTTAATTTGAAGAATTTTCTTACAATTTGGTTTTCTTACAATTTGGTTTTCCACAATATGATCATTTTTAATCAAATTAGCCCTTTTTAGTTAGCAAGACGTTTCCATTACTTGCTAGCTGTTAGCTCCAGTGCAAAGCTAAAGTAGTGAGTGATCATGTGATGCTGCGTACAGGTTGCTAACATAGCTTTGTTTCAACAAACCCTGCATTTTTAGATGTTGTTGCCATATATTTAGCAATGCGCTAACGCTCAAATATTGGCAGTCTCTTTTTCTCCTGGATGGAGGGATCTAACACCTTCTTTGGAAACATCTTGGAAGTTCTCTAGTTCTCTGCAGGCCTGTAAGATGTAGAGCCAAAGACATGAATCAAACGACACCATGAATCAAGTGAGGTGAGGAGTATGTTTTAGAAGGAGTCACTCTAAGGCCTCGAGCTGAGAAGTAATGGCACATCTTCTGCCTCCAAGCACAGAGTCAATCTCTTTAACTGCCACCGCGGAGACAGGGGCGGCGCTGGCACCCCGTAAATCTACAGCTGGCTGATGGAATCCATCAATATCCATCACCAGAGGTTAAAACGCAGTCATTCACACCTGAGATACTGTTTATGCCAAGGTGTTAGCTGTCAGCCACTTCAGAGAGCGTGAACGACCAGCACATCCTGCAGCTGTTGTAGAGCAGACGCAGGTTTATCAGTAATTTGGTCAAATCATGTAATTAATAAGGTGAATTACATAGATAGTCGCAGTTTTTAAAGAAGGGCCTGTATCCTTAAAAACCTCATTTTCCCTTCCTTTCACACATTCACGCTAACCCAGAACTTTTCCGGAGATTACTCGGAGGAGCTGTATGTGTGAACACAAACGTCCGGATTGGCTGGTCAACCTGGACATTACCTGGACTTTATCCTGCCAGCCACCTAGTTCAAAGTCTGGGTAATGTCCGAGTGAGCCCATGTGTGAATAGAGCATCATTATGAATTAGTATTAGTACGGCTTCGTAGATTCACCATCTTTAAAGTGCTGTAAACAAAACACTGCTGTTTTTGCAGGATGTGCTTCTGGGGTATATGCCCCAGGTATGTGTCCCAATACTTTTGTCCCTATAGTGTAACAATAACAGTAGGACGCCTGGAGATCTGAACATGACACAATCTTTCAGGAATTTCGACAAAACAAACAAAATCAGCTGAAGCACAGAAACATGGCCTGCCAATCCTCACAAAATGGGCAAGCTGTGACTTGGAGCTTCTACTTTCATTCTGAGAGCGTGGAGAACCGCCTGTGTCCCAACAGCGGAGTAAACCTCCTTCCTTTCATTCAATTGTGTTACACAGGTAGAGGAGTTAGGAGTCTTGCCCAAGAACTGAATTGGCAGGGGCACAGTCAGGGATGGGGCCCTATGAGAAGACATTACACTGGGCCCCACAATTCTGCCAAAATAATCAAGTAATAAATTTTTAGGGCCCCTGTCAGTCACAGGCCCTTAGAATCGTTCTAACCCCTGCTTATTGGTGTAGAGTGGTGGGCTTGGCTGGATGGGGAATCAAACCCTAGTCTACCAAGGGTACCAAGGCCATGCTGTTATCCACTACGCTACACTTACCAGGACGACAACCAGATAGGCCTAGATCAGCCTTCGGATTTAAACCAGCAAGCTCACGTCTTATACCACTAGGCTACCAGCCGCCCCAGCATGTGTTCCAGTATGTGTTCTTCAGTCCTGCTGGTGAAGCATCCCAGGTTGTTCTTCAGACTCTCTTATCCAGAGCGACTTACAAAAGTGCTTTGCTATTTACCCAAGAAGAACCTCAGCTAGTTTGAATAGACTAATAGTTCAAAGCTCCTCTAATCTTAGACTCTACTAAACACAAGTCAATATGGAGACCATAATACTCTTCTCTTCGCCTGAGTACTCTCAGAAGAGGAGGGTCTTCAGTCTGGGTTTGAGGACAGTGAGCGCTGGACTCTGCTGTTTGGACACCCAGGAGAAGTTCGTTCCACCACTTCAGTGCAGGACAGAAAAAAGCCTGGACGCTCGTCTTCTGTGGATCTTAAAGGATGGCGGGTCGAGCCGAGCCGTACTTGAAGCTGGAAGGGCTCTTGGTGCGGATCGCGGTACGGAGGGGCTGGTCCTTTCAGGGCTTTGTAGGTCAGCGTCAAGGTTTGGTGGTTCTACAACTTGGCATTTCCCCTTGCCTGACAGATTCCGAACCGCACTACGATGCATTGTGATCGGATTGCAATCAGATCACTCAAACCAAAGGTGGTCAGAGGCGGATTCATCTGCATTTAATACAAGTGTAAAAGGAGTGCGGTTCCTGTGATCGGATTCTGTCAGACAAGCGGAAATGCCAAGTTGTAGGACCCCCTTTTCAGCAGGACAGTTCTGAGGAGAAACCGTTGTTTACAGGAAGTAAAACAGGAAGTGATGTATGTGTTGGCTTCTAATCTGGTCACACTGGGACGCATTTTAATGACCAGTGTAAACAGAATCCGGTCAAAGTAGATCCAGATACCATCCGGATGCAAGATGCGCGTAAGCAGGCCCTGTGATTCTATAGGTGTTAGACGCCGTTCCGATGTCTTCACTCCTGTTACTGCACATTTTATGTGTGGGCGTGCCCACCTTGTTTATTTGACCCATTTTTTCTCGGGACAGCTGTTTTCAGCTGAAGACAGACACTGCTGCTCTTTCCGCCAGCAGAACCCAGGACGTATGGCTCTGAGGAGCAGTTTACATTCCTCGCATTTCTCAGAGAGATAAACTCCAGCCGCAGGATGAGGCAGGCCTTCACAGTGTGCAAACTGAGGAAGCACTCAGTGATGTGGGTAATAAACAGCTCTTCTGAAGGAGTGGACGTGTGTTATTGATCAGCTGTGATCAATATTGAATGAGGCCGGCGTCAAGCTGGAGTGTGGAGTAAACAAGGCCTCTGGATCGGGTCACTCTGACTGGAGAAGAACCACGGCATTTGTGGAAGTCAGACTACCACTGACTACTCTGACCAGCCTTACTAAAGTCTTTAGAAAAATAAAGGTCCTACAAAGGGTTCTAAGAGCGATGGCAGAACCACATTTATTAATATCATACAGAACCATTTGAGTGTAAAGAACCTTTACAGCTAATCCTTTATAAAGTTCTCCACAAATGGTTCTTCCATAGCATCATTCAAAGAACCCCCTGTAGAACCTTTATTTTTAAGAGTATATTCAGAATTATGAGAGTGATATACTATATTGACAAAAGTATTGGGACACCTGCTCATTCACTGGATTTTATTGCATTCAGCAACAAGTGTGTTAGTGAGATCAGGATGTTGGATGATGATCACCACCACACCTCATCATCCCCCACTTGTCCCAAAAGTACTGGATGGAGCTCCACCACCATCATTGCTCCACAGCTCAATACCGGGGGGCTTTATATACCCCTCTAGACCACGCCTGGCTAATAGGTCCATGTTTATTATCTGCTCTGGAGATTCATATTCTTTTGGCAGGACTTCTCTACATGGACTAGACAAGCTGTGTGTGTGTGCTATTGCACATCTGTGTCAGCAATGGGTGCAACTTACAGTAGCTGAATATGACCAATAACAAAGATTTTTAAAACTAATAGACCATAAAAAATGCCTCGCCTTCTCAGCAGCGCTTGTGTAGATCAGTAATGATTCACCAGCTCTAGATTCCCACAGCTGTACTGACACCCTGAGCCAAGCCTCTTTTCCACCTATCCAAACACTTGTAGCTCAAGAATACAGCACTCAAGCATCCCTGTGTACGAGACTCTCCGCTAAGAGATGGGAAATCAATCTGTCTATTAGCACGGCATCGATCCGACGTCTGCAAAAACAACAAATCTGATTCAATTCTGTATCGAATCAGGACCGAAATATCACAGAACTGCTGCTACTGCAATGTAACAAAGAGCCCAGCCTAACAGTGAAGTCACCCTGACATTGAAATGAACCCTTTGACCCTGTAGGTTCATGCCCTCGGTCAAATCTAGCTACAGTAAAGAATTTTGTTTTAGTAAAGACTTACATTTAAAACATACTTGGGAATCAAAAATTGCTCACTGCACACAGGAAACGACACTGTGGTTGGTTAGGAGCTCCCTATCGCAGCTTTACTATTCCATTATTAACAATATGCTGCACAAAAGTGCCAACATGTTGCCTGAAGCAGATCACATCATCTGTTAAACATGGCGGAGGTAGTATTATAGCATGGGCATTCCGACTGGAATACCTGGTGAAAGTCAATAACCACTTAGTACACAGTTATATGCAAATTCTTGACTGTGCATACTTAATTAGACTTTTGCTAGTGCCGCCCTGGCTTGGGGGTGTAGACCTGATTCAGTTATGTCATAACCACACCCACAGACCACACCCATATGATGATGAAACAGGAGGTCGGACTAAGTATATTTTTGCCTTGGACTTCGGGTCGGCTTTCTTGTGGTCTGGCTGGAAAAGAGCGGTGACCTGCAGGACCTGCATGGCGCCCCCTTTCTGTTCAGTAGATGGGGTTTTAGAGGAACTTCCATGAGCTGCACTTTTACTGTTGGAGCTGTTGTCCACTTACTGGACAAACTGGGAATCTAGGGGGAAATCTGCTCTGCTTCTGCGCTGAAAGCTCAGTGAAGACGGTCTGAGACACTGAGGCTCAGTCTGGGAGAAGGGGGCGAGTCTACTAAATAGAAAATTCAAACGGCTGAGATGAAGTCGGGTCGGTTTCCTGGATGTAGGAATGGTAAGAAAGTTTGTTCAACACGGAGTTAAACTCAGAAGCAGGGGTATATATTTAAATATGGCTTAAGGGGCCAGGAGGAGGAGTTCAGGGAGTCATAACTCCACTATATGAGCACAGATACGCTCATTAGCATATCCAACACAGGTCAGGTCACACGCTAGCATTATTTACAGTGGACGGAACTCTATAGTAAAAAAGCTATAGTACTGCATACTGTACTTCTCTGTAACTCATCAAAACGAAAATGTGCTTAAAGTGGAAAGGCCAGAGTGGAGACAAGAGGCTTTATGAGGACGGACTGAGGCAGAAGTACACTATAACAAGTTAAGCTTCGTAATATGACTAATCCAGTGTGACTAATGGCATCTGACGATGAGAAGTGAATCTTTTAAATCCATTTCAATTGATTCAACACCCATAACTAATGAGTGTGCAACCATTAAAAGGGTGAAATTCAGGCGATTTTCTGGCAACGTGATGTTCTGCTGTCTATAATGCAGCTACAGCTTAGTGCACACTACCTGCCGACTGTGTTTCTAGCTGAGGTTTGTTCAGCCTCATGTTGGAACATATTCCACTAAAGCCTAATAACAGGAAAGCTGATTCCCTGAGATTCACTGCTGTTTTCCCCATCAAATCCATTCAACCAGCAAAATTACAGCAGCAGGGGTTAAAAAACACAAAGCTGAAGAACAACAGCACTGGATCAGAAGATAAGCGACGGCGTGAACAGATAAAAAAATAAACAACGCAGGAAAATACTCATGCTCTGTTCAGGGAAAACCCAGTACTGTACCCGGTACTACAGATATTCTACTGTAGAATGACTCATGCACTCGTCACACAGCCGGACGCAAGCGTGAGTAATTCGTTGGGAAATAACAGTGCACAGAACTTAACAATATGCTTCGTTTTGCAGCAATGCACAACAAGAGTGGCGATCCTTTATCTGGAGCGTTCCACAACATCTGTCAAACATGGTGAAGGTAGTGTAACGGCAGGACTGTAGACTGTAGTGCTGTTTGAAAGCCTAGAACCCCTTAATAACTTAATGCAAATTAAACTGCACATAATAATGTGACTGACATGAGCAGAGGCACAATTACTAGCATGTATAACATAACATATACCTGTCCAAATGTTTGTGGACACCCTTTCAAATGGATGCACTCGTTGCTGACACAGATGTGCAAATGCACACACACACACACACAGCTTGTCTAGTCCCTGTAGAGAACAGACTGCCTTGGCTGGAAGAGAGCGTTGGCCTACAGGACCTGCATGGCGCCCCCTTTCTGTTCAGTACAGGGAGTTGAGCTGAGCTGTAGAGGAACGTACATGAGCTGCAATTTTACTGTTGGAGCTGTTGTCCACCTACCGGACAGACTGTGAGTCCAGGGGGAAATCTGCTCTGCTTCTGCGCTGGAAGCTCAATGAAGACGGTCTGGGACACTGAGGCTCGGTCTGGGAGAAGGGGACGGGTCTACTAAATGAGTCTGGTCTCTACTGAGCAGAGTCTGGTTTCAAATTTGACAACATGGCGGACAGTTTTGGCTTCATTTCTATAGAACGGAGGGGACTGGAAGCACGGTGTCCATGTTTCTGCAGTCACTGGTCAGCCTGGCTACCACAAAACTGCTGATTCTAAGAGAAAGCACCACAGCTTACACTCAACAGGCTGTAATTAGGAAAGTGCTGATCGTATCTGATACTGCTAACACAGCTGCAGTTACAGAGGTGAAGGAAGGTAAGCATGCTTCTTTTGAAGGTAATGGCTTTGGGTTTTGCGGGTCACGTAGTCCTGGCTCTCTGCTGACCACACAGCTCAGGAAAACATCTAACGGAAGTTCTAACCTGTGCAGACACAAAAGACTGACATCTTTCACTTTCAATATGAATACATGGAACACGTGCTAATCTTATATAATCCTCGGTTACATATAGGGAAGAGGAATGTAATGATATATCATAATTTTTAGGAAAGATTTCACTCCTGTGACACAGAGCGCTGCACTAATTAAGTGTGCAATCAGTCCTGGTTAACTGGGTGTAGTGTCAAACATGGCGGAGGCACTGTTGTGGCAAGGGCCACTGACTGCATGTTTTTATTATAAACAGCAGAATTATTCCTATTTTGTTGGGTTTTGTGAAGCAAATTATGAATTTAAATGATTGTATTTAATATTACATTATTAGGGGTTTTGATAGCACTTGGTTAGCTGGTGTATTTTGTCCAAGTCATCATATATCATATATATAGGCCATGAAGTATATGGTAAAAAGGCATTGCAGTATTTATTTTCTGAGGTATACAGGATATATTGGCATATTTAAAAATACAGGAATTTTCACTAATTTTCCCCCAAGATGAAATTATCCAACATGTCATGATGTTAATAATGCACTCTGTGTAGGGGTGGGCAATATGACAAGTATTTTATCTTATTATTAGTGTTGCACCGATACTGATACCGCATCGGTATCGGTGCCAATACTAGCACCTTCACACAGTATCGTATCAGCAATAGCACTGGTAAACACTGTTCTTTGAAGCTTATTAGATCTTATTTGGGATAAACCACCTATAAAAAGTGGAACACTGTAAATATCAGGATTTACAGCAGTTTATTGAGCATTTAAGTCAGAGCTGGCATCGGTATCATTACTCGATATCTGCAGATACTTAAAAATCTGGTATCGGTATTGGAAAGGAAAAAGTGGTATCGGTCCATCCCTACTTTTTATGATAAATGTTGCTATTGTGATACACAGCATGCTTTTCTAAGCACATCGAGGATTTAGTAAGTACTTAACGAACACTGGACAATTCATCTGGGTTCACTAGATAATGTGCAGCAAATTTGTTATAAAATTCACAGAGTACCAGGGCAGACTGATTCTATGACAAAAGTAATGGGACACCTGCTCATTCATTCACTGTTTCTTCTGAAATCAAGGGTATTAAAAGAGCTGATCCTGCTTTTGTTGGAGTAACTGCCTCTACTGTCCAGGGAAACTGTCCTAGATTTTGGAGGAGGAGCATTGCTGTGAGGATTTGATTGCATGCAGCTTATACCCCTCTAGCCCCAGCCTGGCAGTAAGCATAGTTCCAATAGCTCATGTTTATCTGCTCCAATTCTACTGGCAGTACTTCTCTACAGGGACTAGACAAGCTGTGTGCAACGTAAAAAAATAGATGAATGCATTCATTAGAAGGGGTGTCCATAAACATTTGGACATATAGTGTATTTGCCTTATTCAATGTTATAACACAGAAGTTCAGTCTCTTAAAGGTACTCTGGTACATGAGCTCTGCTCTCCAGTACAATGGTAATGGAGTAAAGTGGACAGGCTTGTCCAGAAGGAGAGTGAAGGCCACCTGGGCAGATAGTAGAGCCATATGTGGTGCTTCTTTATTTTATTTGGATCATTTGGATAATATTGTTTATGGTGATAATTATAAGCTTAATCCCCATATGTCGACTCTACAGTGTCATTGTCAGTGTAGCAGCGGGGCAGATCCACCAATCTGGGTAAGATAAGGCCTCCATATCTCCATACCATCTCCATCTCCACTTATATGCTTATATCCAGTACTGTGGTGTGCTTGTCCAGCTAGGGACCCGAACCCTAGCCTGCAACATGGACAGTGGTGTCGTTACCCACTACACTAACTAAACCGAGCTCCACCGGAGGAGACGGACCCTGCCGTATAACATCCATACGCCTGCTCGGGTCCTATGCCACCTGTAGGCCCTCATTTCCTTCCTACGAGAAAGACGACGACCAGATGGATCCAGATGGTCCCTAGATCCTGCCTGCTGGCTGAGCCTCCCTTCTCACTGTGGGCCACAGGTCCTGTGAAAATACTCATGTATAGAAATCTATTATTAGTCACCAACACCTCCAAGCAATTACCTCACAAGGGCTTTCAGGGCTTTTTTGAGTATCTGAAAGCCAAAGGAAGTCGTGAGGAGCATCTAGGCCCAAACAATTCTCATCTCCAGGCCTGTGTGTAGGTGGCATGAGACGGATCTGATGGGGTTTGGCTTCGCTTATGTGCCGAAAACCAGCTTCCTCTACATCTCATCCTGGAATCAGCTCTGGAGAGACCTGAACATCCAGCATCCAGACCAAGCCTGACACCATACTGTTAGTCCCAGCTCATTGTGTAGCTTGGTGTTAGCTAACCTGCTAATAATGAACAAGAAAGAGAGAGTGAGCAGAGCCAGGAGGAGCACACATGGACGAGGTGCTGGGTCAGGAGCAGGGTGAGCAGGGTAAACTGAGGACCTCGTCGTGTTGCAGAAAGAAACCCGAGCTTTCTGAGAAGGTTTTAGAAGATTTCAGGACAGATTAGATGGATGGCGCATCTCTGCTGCTGCTGCAGACCCATCAGCCCCACCATCTCCACACCGAGGAGGATGGAGCTCATCTCAGCAGCCCCTCACGACCACCCCAGGCGTGAAGAGGGGGGATAAAGGAAAGCCTGAAGCCTGGAGCTGCTCTGAAACCAGCACAGCGGAACTCGGGCGTCTCCTTACCTGACTGGCTTTGTGGAACTGCTTCTTCAGACCCGCCACAGACATCCTCAAGAGTGAACCGAGCAGCAGGGAGCCGAGCAGAGGTGAACGGTTCCGAAAACGTCCAGTAATCCTGCACAGGTCGAGCTCTTCTCTGGACGGGTGCTGAAGCCTGCGCTGCCCGTGGCTGCAGCTCGCGGGGGGCTTTGGACTGTTGTGTTGTTTTTTTTAACAACCCACCCGTTCTCCAGTAAACCCCGCCTCCAGCGCTGCGATTGGCTAGAGACTGCCCGCCTCTAGCGTCTGATTGGTTAGAGGTTCAAATTCACAGGCAGGTCGCCGATTGGACGGTGCGGCGGTCTTTTGCGTTACCCTGGCAACCGTAAGCTGGGAGCTAACGTTTTAGCATTAGAATCGGTTTATTACATTTTAATAAATGATGAATATATTTTCACAAATTATGAATACATTATATTTTAAGAAATAATTGTAGTAAATAATGACGACTGTGATTTAAAACAAGTTGTCAATGTTAAGCAAACAAACAAACAAACAATGCATGTTTACAACAAACAAAAAACTAATGTATTAAAATGTATTAAAAGGTTACTATAGGCTCATTATTTGAATATATGTATAGATAAAAAAGTATTAATGAATTAAAAAATTAAATTAAAAATATATATATTTATATATACGTGTGGGTTATTTATTTATTTTTATAAATCTTTCTGGGTTTAATTTCTGAATTATATATATATATATAATTTATGTACCTACACACACACACACACATATATATATATATATATATATATATATATATATATATATATATATATATATATATATATATATAATTCAGAAATTAAACCCAGGATTATACCCAGGATTTAGGCAATATATATATATATAAGTTATGTACCTACACATTTACCTACACACGATATATATATATATATATATATATATATATATATATATATATATATATATATATATAATTTATGTACCTACACATTTACCTACACATTATTATGTATGATTTCTGAATCGCTTGTTAAAGTCTAATAAGACTTAGAGATCAGCATCTTTTGTGAACTTTTAAAAATATTTGTAGTGATATAATATAGTGAAATTTTGATATTTGTGCATTGCCTTTTTATTGATTGTATTTTTGCCAGATCTAAGCTTACAGGCCGCTGGTAAGCAGGTTAGCCTGACGTATCCCACCGGTCACGTTCCCTTCAGTCCCAAGCTAACGCGGAAGTCTGTTTCGGGTTAAAACAGTGTGATTAAATCTATAAAGGACCCATATCATCACAAAGTGAATGATGTTCCTCTTATTTTCTATAAAAAAGTTTTTTTAAAGGCTCAGTTCGTGAATTCAGAGAATATGTATACAGCCTTTTTTTCAGATGTTTACCTGTGGCCGTTTGCTCTGAAGTTCTAAGGAGTGTTTCAGCCTGGTCTGATGGTAGCCAATCATTACAAAGCTCATTTACATATATCAGTCTTAAATGCATAGTCAGTTAAATTCTTATGGATAAACAGAGGTTGGACCACAGAATCTGAAATATGAGGAAAATGCTGCATATGGAGCCTTTAATCGTTTCCAGGGCGGCTGCAGAAGTTCCTCGAGCCTTTTCTGGACCGGATCATTTCAGTACTTTTTTACTTCGAGTGCCTCACTTTCATTGGAGGATGGTTCAAGCTGCAACTCCCAGCCAATCACGGCGCAGGAGGCGTGGCTTTACCGGAAAACAGGTGGGAAACGAACTCACAGTGCTGCTGAAATGAATCACGTGGGTCAGTGGAAACCCGGAGACGTCAGAGGAGAAACCCCTCCGTAAAACAGCCTTAAAACGAAGAGCGGCTGTTTTCAGACTGCTGGACAGACCCGTCTGAGGAACAGCTTCTCAGAAGGTTCACACCATGAGATATGAGGGGCTGGAGAGCTGATGAGGAGGAAGGTCTCAGAGCTGAAGATGCTGCTGTGGGGACAGAGGGTCGTTTAAGTTCGGGGTGTAATGTGGCTCTTTGCTGCCCTCCAGTGGCCCAAATTGGCCCTAACTAAGGATGAGGAAGACTGTAAACAACAGAGGGATGGATGGATGGACAGACAGACAGACAGACAGATAGATAGATAGATAGATAGATAGATAGATAGACAGACAGACAGACAGACAGATAGATAGATAGATAGATAGATAGATAGATAGATAGATAGATAGACAGACAGATAGATAGATAGATAGACAGACAGACAGACAGACAGATAGATAGATAGATAGATAGATAGACAGGCAGACTGATAGATAGATAGATAGATAGACAGGCAGACTGATAGATAGATAGACAGACAGGCAGACTGATAGATAGACAGACAGACAGACAGATAGATAGATAGACAGACAGGCAGACTGATAGATAGACAGATAGATAGATAGATAGACAGACAGGCAGACTGATAGATAGATAGATAGACAGACAGGCAGACTGATAGATAGACAGATAGATAGATAGATAGATAGATAGATAGACAGACAGGCAGACTGATAGATAGACAGATAGATAGATAGATAGATAGATAGATAGACAGGCAGACTGATAGATAGACAGACAGACAGATAGATAGATAGATAGACAGACAGGCAGACTGATAGATAGACAGATAGATAGATAGATAGACAGACAGGCAGACTGATAGATAGATAGATAGACAGACAGGCAGACTGATAGATAGATAGATAGATAGATAGATAGATAGATAGATAGACAGACGGACAGAAAGACAGACAGATAGATAGATAGATAGATAGATAGATAGACAGACAGAAAAACAGACAGATTGATAGATAGATAGATAGATAGATAGATAGATAGATAGATAGACAGACGGACAGATAGACAGACAGATTGATAGATAGATGGGTGGATGGACGAATGGATGGATAGACAGAAAGACAGAGATATACAGACAGATAGATCGATAGACAGACAGATAGGTAGATAGATAGACAGATAGGTACAGAGACAGACAGATAGGTAGATAGACAGTAAGACAGGGACAATAGTAAAATAGAAAGGGCACTGGAAGAGACAGAGATATAAACAATATAGTATATTTATCTGATCGGACTGTGTGTTTATTATAACGTCATACAGAGTTTTACAGGCAAGAACACACTCATGTCCCAATCCCAGTCGTGCTTCTGTCCTTAATCCATCCTATTAAATCCATCATATTCATTCCAGGACACAATCACACAAATGTAATTAGTAGTGGAATTCCAGTACACGATTCCAGTACACAATTACACAAATGTAACTAGTTGTGGAATGTTTGGATGTTATTATGGACACTTTGTTCTGAACAGGGTTCTGTATAGAACCGTTGCTTCTGCTATAGAACCCTTAACTGGAGTCTAGACGTGCCGTCTCTACAGCAGGTCATTCTCTGTGGGAAGAAAGGGAAGTGTGTGTTTTCTGGGATTAATCCTCAGCACAAACACACTGATGACCCGCTGTGGGAAAAGCCACATTCCACAGGGATGTGAGGGAGACTGCGCTGAAATCCACAGCTCCACTCCTGCGGAAGTGGTTCAGTGTATAAACTCCGGCTTAAGCGCCGGGTTTAAGGGCCTTTACACCAGGAACAGGAGATGATTTCCTCTCAGACGGTGGGAGAGGGAAGTCCAGCACTTCCTTCACCGTGTGAACAGCAGGAGTCAAACTCATTAAAGGGTTAACTCGCTTCAGCAGGCCTGGCTATCATTAGCAGACCGCTTTGTCCAGATGTTTTGGAAACTTGGCTGTTTGGTGCCCTGTGGTTCCTCAGCCAGGCGTGGGAATTTTACCGTGTTGGGCAGAGTCCCGTCAGAGCTGGCAGTGAGACGAGGAAGAGGAGGAGCTCAGGGATGCCTGCAGACACTTGTGTAATGCTGATATAAGCAAAGTTTTACTGTCATTTTAAAACATCATCCTCATCATCATCTTCCTCATATCTGTTGAGGCCAGTTCAGACTCACAGTGGCAATAAAGCAAGCGCAGAAGCCACAGTCTCTTCCACCAGCTGCTCCTGGTTGATCCTCAGGTGCTCCCAGCCCAGACAGCAGATATAACCCCTCCAGTGGGTCCTGGGTCTTCCTTAGGGTCTCCTCCCAGTTGATCACGACTAATCCACCTGACCAGGGGCTTCAGATAAAAGCACCTTTGAAGATACCCAAGAACACTGTGCAAACCATCATCAAAGAAAAAGATCAATAACAAGCAGAGAACAAACGGCACATAGAAATAGATTAGTATTAAGAATAAAAAAAATACAGAATACACATTTATAAATACCCATACACACTACATGTCCAAATGTTTGTAGACACCCCTTCTAATAAATATATTCAGCTGCTTTGAGTTGCACCCATTACTGACACAGCTTGTCTAGTGCCTGTGGAGAAATACAGCCAATAGAATTGGACTCTCTTGGGTGTGTGTGTGTGTGGTGTGGTGTGGTGTGTGTGTGTATTTTATATAAATAATATAAAATAAATATATATATATAAAGGGAAGAGTCAGAACTGGGAGAGTAAATATATATAATTACACACACACACACACACACACACACACATATATATGTGTGTGTGTGTGTGTGTGTGTATGTAATTATACATGTATATATGTGTGTAATTATATATATATATATATGTGTGTGTGTGTGTGTGTGTAATTATATATATATATATATGTGTGTGTGTGTGTGTGTGTAATTATATATATATATGTGTGTGTGTGTGTGTGTGTAATTATATATATATATATGCAAATCTATGCTCAATATGTTCACATATCATGTTTGGTTGATGGTAAACATACTTAGATATAATATTCATATAAACATTTTTTCCGCTGTAAGGCCCTAACCTTAACGAATAAATGCACCATTAAGACCAATAAGTCGTCCTTCTGGAGAAAGCTGCATAGACAGTAAACGCTACATGATGTGGTGCAGTTATGTTGTAGGGCTACAATACATGACTGTCCTGGAGGATTAAAACACAGCAAAGCCTGCAGTTAAAAATGAAGGCCTGCCTCCACGTGTCTAGACGTTGTTTAGTTCTCACCCTGCGCCTCCTATAGCACGACTAATGCCTGTAATAAATGGCTGGGTGGGGATGACTGTGTGCGCTGTGGTTAATGGTGTTAATGGTGTAAGTTCAGCTCCTGGACTGTAGATCACTCCTATCACTCAGAAGCAGGACGGGCTAGAAAGCTCCACTGCATGTTTTATTTCATTAACAGTAGCTTTGACCCCATTCCACACGAGCTGTAGACCAGCTGGACGTGCACTAGGCCTTACACAAATACAAAGAGATATGTGGGTTGTAAAAATACTGCTATATCTAATATGCTGCTAACAATACTGTCCTGTTTTCATATGCATTTCAGTACAGTAGTGTGCCACACTATCAGGAGTGGACTGGGTAATGGAGGAGGAGGGTGTTGGGCCATTAGCTGCTGTAGTGTCAGCACCTTCTCCCTCACTGTATCGTTTTTCAGGAGCAAAAAAAAAAACCTCAGGATGAACGGATGTGCCTTTCTGAACAGTACGAACTTTCTAACCACGCGAAATCTGGCTGAGTCATCGTGGAAGATGATATTACACAATAGCATGTGATCACTGCTGACACCAGTTCTGGTAATGGCTGGAATTCCTTCACTTTCCTCACTGCCCAGATGGTTTCTCCCCATGTGTGGTCATACCCGAGCTATGCTGAACATTACGCTGGCGTTATTACGCTGACCAGCACACGTGAACTGAGTCACATACAGTCACTGGCCACAATGTAGAAACACCTACATTGTGCTTCCACTCACTGGCCACTTTATTAGAAACACCTACCTTGTGCTCCCACTCACTGGCCACTTTATTAGAAACACCTATCTTGTAGATCCACTCACTGGCCACTTTATTAGAAACACCTACATTGTGCTTCCACTCACTGGCCACTTTATTAGAAACACCTACCTTGTGCTTTCACTCACTGGCCACTTTATTAGAAACATCTACATTGTGCTTCCACTCACTGGCCACTTTATTAGAAACACCTACATTGTGCTTTCAATCACTGGCCACTTTATTAGAAACCCCTACATTGTGCTTTCAATCACTGGCCACTTTATTAGAAACACCCACATTGTGCTGACTTTCCATCACCCAAACAAACCCATAAGTGTCTCTGTGGTCAGAAACTGGCCGCTGACGAAGGTCTAGAGGAAGGCTAACACACACTGTGCATCACGAGATGGGCTACACCAAGGGAGGGGTTTCTGATAAAGTGGCCAGCGTTTGCATGCACCCTGTAAGCCCCAAAAGTAAACCGGCCGCTCTGTCAGAGGAGGTGATTTACTGCCGGGACTCTGCGGCATTGTGATTCTGAGGCCAGAGTGGTCATGTGGTGCTCCAGCATGACCTTGTGACACTAAGTGCTGAGATATATCTGCAGCAGCTGTTCAGCATGGATACAACACACACACACACACACACACACACACACACACTTTGTAAACACATACAGACATTGTTAAATCATCAATATCATACAAAGAACTTGCATCTCCAAAACTGAAGCTTTACAGAAGAAGGAAAAAACCTTCTGAACTTTCAATAGAAGTCAATGTAAAAAGATTTCACTCCAAGTCATTTTGGAGCATTTCTATTGGTCCGTTCATCATGAAATCATGACAAAATGTGAAGAACAACGGCCAGATTAAATTTCTGGCAAAAAGTGAAAAATTAAAAAGCAATGATGACAGCGACGATAAATCTATATTCAAATTCAGCCACTTTAAAGGAACATTTTGGCCAAAAAAATCAAGTAAACATGATTCATCTCTGACTTCAGATACAGCCGATCAGCCAAAACATGTCGGGTATCTGACGTGTGCTTTTGTAGTTATCAACGAGAGATACTAGGCTAACAGTGCTAACAACCACTGGGATTAGACTGTCACCAAACTTAAGTTATGAAGTTATAAAGTAAGTAAGTATTTTTTTCAATTACTTATATATATATATAAAATATACTTAAATACTAATACATTTAAATAAAATAAATATGTTTAAATCAAATAAAATAAAATATTTTTTTTATATTTATATTTTTTAATAAAAACTTTATTTTATAAGAAAATGTAAGCTTTGTGGCAAGTATTTATGGACATAAAATTGGTGACAGTTTAAGTCCAGTGTTTGTTAGCTGTGTTAGCCTAGCACACGTCAGATACCAGACTTGTCTCGGCTGATTGACTGCATCTTGGGTCCGCGATCAATCATGTCCATTGGATTTTTCCTTTAAGGTTCACCCATTGCTGACAAAGCTGTACAATCTCCATTGAAAAGCACTGACCAATAGAATGGGACACTCCAGAGCAGCTGTGAGCATGTGACCCTAAGGTCACCGTGCCTGATGTCAAGTGTGTGCTTGAGGCCTATAAAGCCTCCCTGGGACTGTTAAGCATTGACCACTGAGCTGTATGGTTAACTGGAGTGATGAGGGAGCTCCATCCATCCAGTTCCTTTGGGATGAGTCGGCATGTCAGAACTAATGAAGCAACATCAGCACCTGACCCCACTGATGCTCTTATTAGGCTGAATGCAATCAAATCCTCCTCACAGCAATGGTCTAGTGAGAAAATCTAATGCTAACCATTCTCAGAAGAGTAGAGGGGTTGTCCTGGATTTCAGAAGGAAAGCTGGAGGAGCAGCTGGATACCAGCGCTGCTTTACAGCAATGCAGGGTTCCCCTGTTGGGCCTACGTGCTGATACCAGCGTGCCTGGTAAGGTAATTGTGAGTTGAGCCAGTGCGCGTCACTGAGGGAATATTACAGATCCCACCTGCTTATTTCCTTCATGCCTCTAATTAGCCGTAACGTGGTCTCGGTTGGCCTACTGCTGTACGGTCTAGACGTTCCAGGTGAAGCCACAATCAGGGATTTCAGAAAAACAGGGCTCAAACCCTGCCCTCGAATTTTCTAAAGTGCTGAAGGATCACAAACAGAGATCTCCATATAATAACCCAGAGCCAGTGACATAAAGATGGATATTTTAGGGCTTTAAATGGTTTGTTTATGTTTGTAAGGTTGTAAACGATGGTGTTCGACACTTCTACAGCCCACGATGGGATGTGATCCCAACAAGGTACGAAAGAACATCTCCAAAATAAAACTCATACGGACGATTAGGGTAAATCAGAAGGATTTGATAAGGGTGTGATTATGGCCTTAGTCTACCTCATTTTTTGGTATTTACCCAACTATGATCCCTGCGCTACAAAACAGCTGTTAATGCACGTTCAAGTGTCGATGTGTTTGGCTGTTGTTGTTTAAACAATGATTATTTTTATGTTCCTCTAAGGCCTTGGGCATGTCTGCACCCCACAGACCTTGGTACAGTAAGCAGCGCCTTTCAAAACAGCCAATAACTCCTCCTGTGAGTGTGGGGAACTGCTGGGTCTGCTATTCAAGCGTTTTACTTAATGAGAACATCAACGAGGGGCTTAGATCCGTCCTACAGCATCCCTATATATCTCTGATCATCTTCTCATAAACATCTAATCCAAATGCTACGGTGATCAGGACCATGTCTTTCTTTTCAAAAAGAGGACACTGGGGACACATTAGGATCCACTGTAACTGTAGAATGTTGAGGTGAGGTGTTGGGCGAGTGGGCAGGGTCAAGTAGGCCTAAGTTGGGTCAAGTTGGGCCTACTTGAAACCCCTCCTCCAACCATGACATCCTAAATATGATGGAAACCTGTGTCCCCCCAGTGTTACATATACACACTGTGTGTGGGTGGGTGTGTGTGTATATATATTTATATATATATAAAGAGCTCCAATAAAGGACAACCGGCAAACCTGTGACCAGGAGGCTCATGGAGGTCCCGCCTCACAACCCACAGGACTAAAAGGATCTGCTGCTGACGTCTGAATGTGTCTAGATCCCACAGCAGGACACCTCCAGAGGTCTTGTAGAGTCCATGCCACGCCTGGACGGGTTAGAGCTGTTTTTGATGCACAGGTGGTTTTAATGTAGCGGCTTATTGGTGTGGTTTAATAATTGGTGCAATAATGATAAAATATGGCCACATGATCCACCACACCACTACAGTTTACATTACTTATTTTTTTACAGAGGGCTTACAAAAATAAATACAATAAGCTCGACTCTGATTGGCTGGTTTATGGTTTATGACACCAGCTCATATTATTATACCATAATAATAGAAATATATAACAGCATAGTTGTAAGAGTTGGCTATGTTTTGGTTCCCCTATATGTTCTTCTGAAGGAAGGTTCCCGGTTTGTCACTTCCATCTCCTGAACTGCCGTCATTCTACTATGCCATAAAAATAAAGCTCCATGAAGCCAGGGGTGGCAGATTGACTGTGTGTAAATTTTAAAGGCCTCAGCGTGTTCATTTGTGAGGCCTGATGATATTAGCTAACACCAATAATTGCATAAAGCTGTAATTCCCTATAAAACGTTGTGGGTCATGAGGTCACTGTCATTGAATTTGACATATTTTCAGTGGAAGGAGACGCAGGAAATCCCAGAAGTGTGGGTCAGCCGGGCCGAATGTAGGCTTTGTTTTGAGGCTGGCTGTGTAATCCAGGTCAGAGTTCCAACACTTCAACCTAATGATGGATTTATTACCCTCTCCAAGCCTCTGGGTTTATTAATATTCAGTAATTACTCATGAATTCAACCTGCCGCAGGCCCTGTCTATCCCGGTTCACACAGCGGTCATTGAGTCCGTCCTCTCACTATCCATATCCACCTGGTTTGAATCGTCCACTCTAGCGCATAGTCAGGATAGCAGTGAGGATCAGTGGGTGTCTTCTGCCAACACTTAACAGCAGGATCATGAAGCACCTCTTACTGTGGCCTGGAACTGTACATCCCCTTATTGTGGTTCAACACTTTACAACCATTCCCTGAAGCTCAGACCTTTCCGAACCCCCTTACTGTGACCCAGAACATCAATGCATTGGGACTTTGGTTGGGGTGAAAATGCTCAGATATCATTTAACAGGTCTATTTACAACCCTGTTATTTTATCTAAGAATAGAACGTGCTGATTTTTGTTTAACAGAGGGCTCATTAGAAAAATACAAAAAAAAGCTCTGCTCTGATTGGCTGGTTTATGACACCCGCTCATATTATTATGCTATGTTTTGGTGTTGGCCTGGTTTTCAGCTCTGTTTTGGTTCCCCCTATGTTTTCTTCAGAAGGAGGAACAACAGGGTTTGAGGTTCCCGGTTTGTCACTTCCATCTACTGAACTGTCATCATTCTGCTATGGCAAAAAATAAAGCTCTCCATTCCAGAAAACCTGTAGAAGAAGCCAGATCGGTGGCAGATTGACGGTTTGTAGATTTTATAGACCTCTGTGTTCATTTGTGAGGCCTGATGATATTAGCTAACACTAATAATTGCATAAAGTCAGCTCAGAACTTTCCAACTCTCCTTAGAGAACTTTGGTCGCTTACAGAATTTCCTATTTAGGTGTTTTACAGTGATGCACTGGCGTAAACAGCTCAGATCCCTCGAGGTCGTGTGTTATCACATATAACACAGATAACAGATAACACAGGACCTTGAGTGTTCCACTGCTTTTATACAATAATATATAAGTAAATAAATAAGTAACATAAGGACTAAATAATAGGGTTAATAGGTTTTAACGTCTACATCTCCTTCCGCCAAATTATAGTTCCTTAACAGGCCGCTTGTTGCTACGTCACAGCAATGAACTCCACTCCCTCACTGCTCAGCCTCCAGCTCCCCTCACAGTTGTTTTCCTTCTCCCTTTGATGTTTGTTGTTGTTTATTCTGGTATTAATTCTTCAGGCTTTATTTGATGTCGTTCTTGTTGTTATTGCTCAGGGCTTTTGCGTTACTACTTTAACTACTTTAACTGACTAACTGATCTTTTTTTATTATTATTATCAAAATAAGTGATAAAAACGATAAATTACACTGAGGGAACGATTTATTACATTTAGAGAATTTTGTAAATATTATTATTATTATTTTTATAATCATGACACTCCCCCAAAACAGCGGAAGCGGACTCTGGTGCCCTGCGTTATGTATATTCATGAGTTACAGCCCCGTTCCTATCGTACGTCATGCATATTCATGAGCTAGCGCTATAAAAGCGGCTGCGCCACCCGCTTCAATGTCACAGCGCTTCTTGTTTTCGTCGTGCAGAGCGAAGGTTACCTGCTTCAACAGTGCTTGAACGGCAACCAAACCTCTGTCTCTCAACACCCTGATCTAGTATCTGTCTCCATCGACCGTATTTAATCTGTCACGGAGTGATTTGTGTAGCTAATTAGGCTGAAACCCGAGCGCCCGTCCCGCCACGTCGTTGTTTTCCTCCCCTGAAAGACCCGCGACCGAATCCTCCGCCTCGAGCGCATCACGCGTCTAATCTCCAGTAATCCAGGTAAGAGTGCTCTCAAATACTTACTTTAAAGTTAACAACAGCCTTTTAGGTTCTAGATAGCATCTTAGGCGCTAGCTAACGTTCTCCACAGGCCTCGTGTGTGTGTGTTACGTGGGCTGGCGTTACCGCTAGCAACCGTCCTCGCTAGCACAGCTAGCTAATAGCACAGCTAGCTAATAGCACAGCTAGCACAGCTAGCACTAGCTCACAGCAGCCGGGCTCATAACAGCGCGTTTCTGCAGAAATGAGGCTTTTCCTGATGTTTTAACCGCGGGTTTGAGATTTTCGACGGCTGAATGTGGCTCTGGGGGGAAACGCGGACTTGGGACGGTCCCGGGTTCGCTGTGTTTAATGGCGGCTCTGTAAAGCAGGTCAGTGTTTCCAGTAAAGCGCGCGCTGGTGTTTACCCACCCCGGGGTGACCTCGTGAGGGACCTGGGCCAGGTGTGTTTGAGCAGGAGGTGGGCTGAGAGATCTAGGACAGGTGGGACACAGGAGCAGGGTAGTCCAACATAATCTGGCCTGCTGGACCGAATGCAGTCCTGTACTGTAGTGTGTGTGTGTGTGTGTGTGTGTGTGTGTGTGTACATACATACATACATACATACATTTTGTGTGTGTGTGTGTGTGTGTGTGTGTGTGTGTGTGTGTGTATATATATATATATATATATATATATATATATATATATATATATATATATATATACACACACACACACACACATACATACATACATACATACACACGTATGTGTGTGTATATGTGTGTGTATGTAAATATATATATATATATATATATATATATATATATATATATATATATATATATATATATACATAAGGGATACACACATATATATTAATGTGTGTATATATATATATTAATGTGTATGTTTAAATATATATATATACACATATATTGTATTGTGTGTGTATATGTAGATTTTATTGCCTCTACTGTACTTATTTTACTTTTTTTTACATACACACCTCTATCTATATATTAGTCTGTATGAAAAAAAAAAAAAAATATATATATATACACACACACACACACATCTGTAGATTTTATTGCCCCTACTGCATGATTACTTTATTTTCCTGTAATTTTCATACTATATCCACCTTTTTGTACATTTTAATTAGTTAAGAATGATAGATTTGATGCTTAATAAAGTGTACAATAAAAGCTTAATTATGCTCAGATTCTTAAAAGTAACCCTACAAATAAACCTTTTTTTTTTTTAAAGAATCTACTGCAACTATGTCAAATTCAAATACTAAACATTTCATAAATAATGCTGAAACTATCACAGGGTGTGTAGACATGCATTAACGACTGAAAAATTGATATAACATTGAGTCATACTTGTTGTTATATCATCTTTGCTAATTTTCTTGCCAAGGTTTGTATGGGACCTGGAAAGTCAATGAAATGCACCTGCTGAAATCCAGTGCAGAATAGTCCTTGGGAAGTAGTACAATTGAAAAGTGCTTAAGTCATGGGAAATATTGTAATGAGCTCATGTCGTCACTTTATATGATAATATAAACCAAGCTTTTATTGCAGTGTAATTTTGAACGTGACCAGTTGCTGCCCATATTTTATGACCATGTGCAGTTTGGGTGTGGTATCGTGAACGTACATCATGATAATGGCTGGCCTGGACAGTCTTTCAGCTACTAGCCGTACTAAACAGTCTCGTAAACAAAGGAGTCTTTGTTCCTGGAATTTAGGTAATTGGTACTTGAAGTCATGGAAAGTCTTTGAAATTGGTTAAATGTATGAACCCTGTTACCGTACAAGAGGTGCTGAATAAAAGCTTGAGATTAAAAATGCATTAAATATTAAGTGTTTAGTAACGCAACCCCAGAAAAGCCAGAAAATGTGTAGAACAGGCCACATTATGTGAATAGGAACAGTTCTTAAACACTCGGGCAAAAATGTAAAGCTTGAAATTAGAACGCTTTCTAATTGACATTAAGGAAGTCTGACCTGTTAAAGACTAATAAAAAAAACAGGACATTTGGTAAAACAGTCATAGAGAAACCCATGACGTCAGTTTTGTGTGAGGCAAGTATACTGGCTCTTAGTCGTGGTTTAGGTATTAATGGGTTCTGTGCATCGTCCCGCTGGAGAAACCAGCCTAGCTGCCGGTCCCTCGCTGGCCTATCTACAGGAGCCAGCTGCAGGGTGTTGGCTTGGCGCTTTGTTAAAGCTAGCGATAAGAGCGAGCAGCGGGCTGTTTATGAATTTAGAGCCTCTCTGAGGTGACCGCAGACTCTGCATGTTGGTGATGACTGGGTTATTTAACATGGTCATTCTCCTAATAGTGATTAGATCCTGTCGGTTAACGGTGAAGATAATGCACTCATTCTTCATGAGCGCTGCCCCTGTGAAGAGGATCGTGTAGAAAATACACAAACGAAAGCAAGACTGTGAAGTTTGGATGTTCTAAATACAGTTCTTAGACTTATATTATAATATTTTAAGAAATAAAACAAGAGTGATATTTAATTAAACTTATAAATAGGACCTGGTATGTTTGACCATTCTAAGAGCTTGAGAAAATATAAAAAATAAAACTATTCAAATAAAAAATTAAGACGCTTCAAACTTGGCTGCTTGTTTGGGCCGTCCGTTAAAGACTGTGCCATTTTTAGGTAACACCCACCCTTTTTCGGTCTGTTATGGTTAAGTGTTTTAGTGCTCTTAGTCAATCTCCCAGTGACTCAGTTTATTCCTGATCACATCATCCATCTTTACTCTCCAGATTATTTCTGGATAAGGCCAAGTCAAGTGTAAACGCAACGAAGACCCATTCAAACCAGATCTGATCAGCCGTAACCTTCAGGAGGTGATCTGAGACTCCTGGAAGCCACATTTTATAGGGAGGAAACACCTCAGCCTCTCTGAGATGTATTCAGCAGTCGAAACTCCTGTGATTTCCACATGACTGGTGAATTTGTGTATTCCATCCCACACAGCAATTTCAACCAATTTCAGTCTGACTGACTGTAGACGCTTTTGACTGCGGAGTGTAAATACATGGGGCTAAAGTCTAAGCAAGATACAGTCCAGATACTAGTCAAATGTGACTACGTGTACACTGGATCAGTGGTTTCCTAATTCTTGTGTATAGACCTATAGATTGCCAAGCACTGTCTTGTGTCTTCAGCTTAGTTATTAAAAACTAGTCTGATGACTAGGGGAGGTCCTAGACTGGATTTAAGCCTGTTGTGTGCTAAATTACTGTGCCAGGACTACCTCTTTTGGAATTTGTCTAGGACTCTAATCTGTGTCTGGAGACCCTGACCTGTGCGTCTACTTTATGGCACTGTGTGAACAGTAATAACCGGGTTAAGGGTGTCCGGACGTGTCTGGAATGGTAAACACTGATTAGGGTACGGCTTTACTGAAGCAGACCTGGGTGGGTGGCGTTTCCTGTAATATGAGCGTATAAATATTAACTGAATGACCTTAATTTTGTGCTTCCTTGTAGATAAAGGAGTACGCCAGTGTTTTAACCTAATAACTACTGTCCAGTGTCTATTACTGGTAAGGACAGTTTCCCTGTTCTGGAGAGGAAGACTGGTTTAATAAGCCCTCATAAATGAAGCCAGTGGGAGGATGCTGAAATGAGGATGTGTGGAAACCTTTCCCTTACTTCCTCAATCATTCCCGCATGGCTCATGAGTCATGTATGATGTATAAGTCAGTCAGAGGAAGCTTGTAGGGAGCGAGTTGTGAAATCAAGGTCGTGTTTACGAAGCAGTTACTCAGACATGGTTAAAAGAGATGCATGTATTGACAGGCTGTGGGTGTGTAAAGGATGATGTTGTTTAATGGCTCAATCTTTGTGTTTGTGTCCACAGCATCATGAGCTCTCAAGTGAGACAGAATTTCCATCAGGACTGCGAGGCCGCCATCAACCGGCAGATCAACCTGGAGCTGTACGCTTCCTACGTCTACCTGTCCATGGTAGGAGTCCTCAGAGGGGTGCAGGGCCGGGTTCATTTAACTTGCATCTTATTAATGCATTAGAATTGAATGTATTGGAATGTATTGTTTTTGTAGCATCACAAATGATTGATTAAGCAGCCATTTGCAGTCTTAATTTCCATAAATGGTCCAGGGAGGCGATGTATATTTAGAAAAACAGTGTTTACACATTTTGGTGATGTGCGTCCTTTAAACTTTTAAACTGTAAAGGCCTGTATGTGGCTCCATACTTTCAATACTACACCTTCAAACCACTATATAAATGAATCGCTTATAGCTATTACAGAATCATTCATTCACTGAATCACTTAAAACACTTGGTGAATCCTTTACAGTAGAAACAGAATTATATTTGGGTGTTAAAATTAAAGCTCAAAATAAGCCTAGGTGTTAGTATGTGTTAATCATGAGTACTGTCAAGGCCAATAACCTGTTGCAAGAAGCTGGTATATGCTGAAAACTCCTTTAACCGACCAGTGTTTTTACTGTGACATCGGTCAGGTCGTCAAGGTGTTTGTAATCCCACAAGATCCTGGAATCACCAGTGTGCTAATATTTGAAGGTGTCATAATATGTAGGAGTACAGTCACCATCACATGAGGCGGAAGAGGAAGTATTGAATTATGATTAAGTGTTGAAATTATATAAAGTGAGCAGATTACAATATTATACACCTGATTACAAAACATCTCTTAAACAAAGGCAGCAGGTTCGTATTGCTCAACGTGAGGCGAAACAGCACCAAGTTCAGCAAGTGCATGAGCTTTGGTCTCTGATTGCTTCAGTTAGTGCACAAACCTCCGGTTAAAGTTCAGCTGTTTAATGGTTGGACCTTTCTCCTCGTTCATGGACATGTTAATCAATAGTGTTCAGAGATTCCAAAAGGAACCTTGTGCAGTTGGGGCAAAAGGTTGGATTGCGCTAATGGGAAAGTATTTAATTTGTAATGTACATATTCATACATCTATTATATAGAAGTATTTTAATGGTAACAAATAAACAGTGAAATAAATACTACAGTAGCTCAGCATCCCCTAAATGATGATTTCTGGAATTGATTTTGAAGCACATTATCAGTAATTTATTTTTTGCTTTCGTGTTCACTAAACCAGCTGTCCTTAAAGAACTTACAGCTCCACTCTGCAAATTTGTGGCTGTGCTTGGATGTGGCCCCTTTTTTTTTTTATTTTTTTTTTTATTTTTTTTTTTTTTTTAATATAACTAGACTTCAGTTGCTGTATCTGCTGCTGATCACTGCATTGCAACAGAGATGATTCTTAGTTCATTGCTTTTAAATACAAACTATTGATTATTTTAACCACCTGATTAAGTGCATGAATATGAAGGAGTTTGAATATCCTAATCTCAATCTTCCTCTGTTTTGCAGGCATACTACTTTGACAGGGATGACCAGGCTCTGCCCAACTTTGCTAAGTTTTTCCACAAGCAGTCTCATGAGGAGCGAGAGCATGCTGAGAAACTGATGAAACTTCAGAACCAGAGGGGTGGAAGGATCTTCCTGCAGGACATCAGGGTATGTGTCTCCTGGTGTTTATTAAAGCCTAAAATTAACTGGGTACTGGTGTTGTGAAGAAAATAAGATTATTAATTGATGCCTTTGCACGGTTTGTAGTACCTGCCAATAGTTTCAAGTGTTTCAGGTCAAAGGATTCTGGCCTTTTAGGATTTAAAGGTCTAAATGGGTAACTTCTATATAACTGGTGTATTTGCAGGAGATGGTTAGGACGAAAATATTAAGATTTTGAGCAACTTTAAGGGCAGTGAATCCAGCATTTAATAAACTATAGTCTTGTGTAAAGCATAGACATCGATGCCAGTGCTCGTACAACTGGGTGGTGGAGGAGTTTTGAAAGTGTTAAAGCTTTGGGGGGGTTGGTTAGGGAGTGGAGGAAACTGGTGGAGATATCCAACGATGGCTTGGGTGGAGTTCTTATCAGTCAGAGCCATTGAAGTGGAACCACAACTGCTTGAATACTGAGTTGTTGGACTTCAGCTTAATGTTAGAGGTAATTAGAAGCCAAAATCTTCAAACGGGACTACAAAACAGAACAGCTCCCAGCTTTGCCTCATAAAGAGGTTCTAGATTATTGGAAGATGGTGGCGAGGTTTTATAAGAAACTACTATGGTCCTATTTTCTACTTTTGGTGTTGAGCTCCTATTAGTGTGCCAGTATTTCAGGCCTTATTGTAAAGTTTGGGGAAGTGTAAATATGAAGTGAGAGCCTGTGGTAAGTGGTCTTTTCTGTGGATGTTTCCTTTGGTTTTATGATCCATTGTCTTGGTTTAACAGAAACCAGAGCGCGATGAATGGGGCAGTGGTGTAGAGGCTCTGGAGTGTGCCCTGCAGCTGGAGAAGAGTGTCAACCAGTCTCTGCTGGACCTGCACAAAGTTGCCTCCGACCGCAACGACCCTCATGTAAGCACTTATTTTACTCTAGCATTCAGCTGTTTACTTGGGTCTACAGCCTCTCTTCTTGGAGACCTTTTTCTTGTAGACTTCAACTCCAGCCTAAATCGAACACCTCATTCAGCTAATCAGGGACTTCTTTAATAAAAATAAATAAATAAATGATACTTGGATCCAAAGTGTGCGGGAAGGTGGCTCTCCAGGAAAAGGGTTGAAAACCTTAAGGTGTCAGGTTTGCATGATGCTACACTAGCTCCAGCACTGATCTTGCTTTCTCGTGCTCTTTTTCAGATGTGCGACTTCATTGAGACACACTACCTGGACGAACAGGTGAAGTCCATCAAGGAGCTGGCCGACTGGGTGTCCAACTTGCGCCGCATGGGTGCTCCTCAGAACGGCATGGCAGAGTACCTGTTCGATAAGCACACACTGGGCAAAGAGAGCAGCTAAAGCACCATTCTCTACCTCCCCCTAGCCACCCACCTGCTCCTTCCACCCTCCCTCCATCACTCTTTCTGCTCCGTCCTGCAGCGGCTCAGTGTCTGGCTGGTCCGCTTGTCAGACTGTTGTACTCATTTAAGTGCGCTAGCCTTCTTCTATATTCCTGCTTCAGTACTGCACTTCCCATAAGCCATTGCCTGCCAGTCTCTGACTTGCCCCTCGCTTTGCCCGTGTGTGCGCTGTGTGTATTTTATTATTGAAGTTATAACAACCAAATTAAACAGAAGCCTTTGGATTCTGAACAAGGCCTTGGGTTTTTATTTATTTATTTTTTTTTGTGATTGAATTATTTACCACGGTTTAGGCTGTGATCTCACAGAGGGTAAAGTGGCCCTCTGTGTTTCTTCTCTAGCATCACAGAAGAAGAGGCTCACTGTAAGAAGGGTACGTTGATTGGCCACGGCCACTTCTTAGGGTTGGTTTCTTAACTTCACTTAAGCTTTTTTATTTACCTTTGATGCTGCAGCAGTGCCCCTTGTGGCCATGTTTGGCTATTTCTTTAGAAATGTCTTTCTAGCAGCTTGCCATAAGTGAAAATTCCACAAAAATACCACAAATGAAAGTGACAATTCAGATTCAATATTAACACACAAAATAAACCAATAGGATTTGGGCTGTTTTTGCCTGCTGTGTGACTGTAGCCTTTGGGTTTTTAAATAAGGGGTTTGGTTTTAGGTTGTCCACTTTACAGGAGAAGTAAAATCTACAAAAGGAAAAACTTTCAATGGAGGTCAGTGAAAATTTCAGGGCCCTTTTTAATATATATGTTTGTCAAATTTATGTAATGTAAATTCAAGTAATTTTTTTTTTTTTTAGCCTTGAAATATACTTTTTCAATTGTATGTAAACTCTTTACAGTATTGATTGCTTACAGTGGTCATGCATACCTGCAATGCACATTTCTAAGCTTAGTATGCACAAAGCTGAGCTTATTAAAATATTAATTTGCCAGATGACCAATGAAACAAGATGAGTCATTGGTGCTTAATTTCATGGACACATGGTTTAATCCTCTGTACAACTGCTGCTGTTTAGCCTGAGATTATTGCACCTTTCTGAAATTGGTAAATCTTGGTAAATCAGTATGAGCACTTCTCACTGTTTAGTTTGCCTGAGCTCCAGGTGTTGAGTTTCAGTTACGCAGGTGGCTTCCATACTGATCCGCAGAGGTGCAAATGAAACTGCTCTCATCAAAGCTTCTATAAATAGCCACTTAAATCTACACACTTGTAAAGTTCAGAGAACCTCCATCAATGAAAAAAGTTCTAAGCTAATGGCTCTTTGCTCTAGAACCACTTTTCTATTCTTTTTAAGAGCACATGGACGAGAGGGTGAAATGCAGTAGTGTGTCCTTGCCCTCACAGGCCTGAACTTGGAAGGGGACGGCGAGCCTGTGTTTCTCCCAGCCGGGTCAGAAGCTTTCATTAGTGATTTCCAGAAGTCACTACTTGATGTGGTTTAATGGTGCAAATCAGAGTCTGGATTTCAGCCTGTGGTTTGATTCCACACTAAAATGCTGAGCCTTGATCAGGTGACGAGAGTCAGTGTGGATCGTTCATACAGGCTCAGATCAGAACCTTTTATACTGGAGGAATGAAGACCCCCTCGACCCCCTCAGAGCTTTACTGGTCGAAGGGGAAGTGAAAACTAATACACACCAGGCTTTTGATTTTATAGAAACACCTGTTCGGTAAAAAAAGATCATGGTCATTTGTTTTTCTTCCCGTTTTTATTTTCATTTCTGTTTTTAACACTAAACACTGTGCCAACCACCTGAATTACCGCCCCTTACTCAGACCTGACTCAGATTTTCCGTCAAATATGCAAAAATGCGGGAAATCAATTATTTCCTCTGACAAAACTGAAGGAAACCTTTATGGCCCTAAGAAGCTCTAATAACATTAATATCCAGTATGAATCTGTAATAGCATTAATATCCAGTATGAAGCTCTAATAACATTAATATCCAGTATGAATCTGTAATAACATTAATATCCAGTATGAATCTGTAATAGCATTAATATCCCCCCACACACACACACACACTCCCCTCCCAGTTCCTGAGGTCATGTGCACTCAGGGTTACATCATGGCCGTGTTGTTACTCTGTGCTGCAGGTTTGAGTCATTCTGAACACCAGACAGTTCAGACCTGCTCTGCAGCACGTCCAAGATCAAGCACATGCAGAGTCACTGTGCGTTGCTCACCCAACTGCAGTACACACACACACACACACACACACACGTGTTGCCTCGGAACTGCTATGCTGTAGCTAAACCAGTTAACCTCTTTTATTACACACTGGTGTTAGAACCCCACACAAGGTAGGTGTTTCTAATAAAGTGGCCAGTGAGTGGAAGCTCAGGGTGGGGGTTTCTAATAAAGTGGCCAGTGAGTGGAAGCTCAGGGTGGGGGTTTCTAATAAAGTGGCCAGTGAGTGGAAGCTCAGGGTGGGGGTTTCTAAAGGACCAGTGAGTATCCGTTTTCTCTGAGTGTCCTGTTCAACATCCTGATGGTCATGCATGGATTTGATTTCGGTCTCTTACAGGATATGAAGATGTACTGATCAATAAACTGTAGCTGTATGATTGTCTGGCTGAGCCTTCGGGTTTCATGTGACGCTGTGCCTTATTGATCGGCTGTAAATACAGCAGTCTGTGCAGCAGCAGTATGAGAGGGGGATGCCCTTGAGGTCGTTGATGTCAGTGAGAGCAGATACAACAAGAAACACATGCTAGGTTGGGAGCAGGTCCACCTCCCAAAACTATCCTGCAAGAGCAGCTATGTGGTCAGAAACTGAGCGCTGATGAAGGGCTAGAGGATGACAACACACACCATGCTTTAGCAAGCACTGGAGATCCCATAGCAACCACCTGCCATCATCCCAGCAACTACCTAGAACACCAACCTAACCAGCAACACCATACCAACACCCTAGCAACCACCTGGGACAAGTAACAACAACCCAGCAACACTCTAGCAACCCCTTAGCAACCCATAGCAACCACATAAAAAAGCAGTGCAACCAGTTAGGACACCAACACATAGTAAGTTGCAACACAATACCAACACCTAACAACATCTTCACAACCACTTTGGACACCACAACAACCACCTACAGACACTCTAACAACCACATGAAACAGCATCACAACCACAAACAGCTAGGACTCTGGCATACAGCAACACAATGCCAACAACAACATAGCAACATCCCAGCAGCCCCACAGCAACCATGTAGGACACCAACATACAGTGAGTAGCACCACAATACAAACACCTAACAACATCCTAGCAACCAGACACCAGAACAACCAGCTAGCAATATTCTAGGAACTACGCACAACAACTAGACCTAGAAACCCCATAGCAACCACATAGCAAAAGCAAAAGAACCATCAAGAAACTCCATAGCAATCACCTGGGATACCATAGCACCTACTTAGCAACACCATATGAACTGCAATATCGGCATGTTCTTCGTAGTCAGCCCTGTGGTTAGAAACTGACCACTGACGAAGGCTCCAACAGAACACCAGAAAGGTGGCGATATGAGGAAGGGGTTTCTGATAAAGTGGCCGGGATTCATCGTGCATTAGGCTCTGTGTACAAAAAAGGCGAAGGACAGATCACACACAACATCATTTTTAGGATTATTTCATTTGTATTTTGAGTTTCTGAATCTCTGTGTCATCAGTGTAACATCAAACACTGCTAGAGATGCAGCGCCGTTGCTATAGTAACAGTGGTATTGCAGCAAGCTTGAAATGTTGGTCCTGTGGTGTCTGCATCAGGCCGCCTAGGGTTTAGTACTTGCTGGGCAGTCCGTTGGGTCTGAAGACATTGGGATCACCCCCTTCACGGCCCCATTGATTGGCCCACTGGTCAGCTACTGCATCCTCAGGTGCCTGGCCATTCAGATTCTGCAGATATTCTCTTCCATCACTGCGCACACACACACACAAACACACACATAAACACACATTAGAGACTGTGCTTTAGACATGCTAGGTGGTAGGTAGGTGGATGTTAGACAGTTGTGATCATTGCTACAATATTTAAGGTGGTTGGTATGGTATCTCAGTTGGTTGTCACGCAGTGTCAGAAACCACATAAGAAGGTCTATTAGGGATTGCTGAACACCTCCACACGGCTGGAGCAGAGTGTGTGATGATTTAGACCTGCAGTTAGCCCCATGCTAATTGGTGGCTATGAAATTCCATTGATTATTAGCTACATTAGCCTTAGACATGTGGTGCAAAACCATACCAACACTTTACCAACATCCTGACAACCACCTGGGGCACTGTACCACCAGCAACTACACTGAATAGCGTATCGAACAAACAACAACACTTAACACTTAACACACCATAGCAACCACCTTAAATTGCACAGCACCACCTAATCATCAGAAATCTGTCCAAGATCCACCTGACATCTAAACTACCATTTAGAGTGCCATGGCAACCAGCAAGCAACACCCTAGGAACCACCTGAGATCCCACAGCCACCACCTAGCACCATCCCAGCAATCAATGTATGCCAAAATAACTCGCAACACCATGCCAACAGCTTAGCAACATCCTAGCAACCACAGTAACCACTATAGATCTCATAGCCACCCTCTAGGGCAATTTATGTAATGTATGTACATAACTAGCAACACCATACCAACACCGTAGTAACCACAGCAACCACAAGAGATCCCAACCATCATCCCAGCAACCACCAAGGACATCAATGTAACTCACAATGCCATACCATCATACTAGCATCCACCTGAGATACCAAAGCAACCACACAGCAACAAAGGCAAGCACATAGAACAGCAAAGCAACCACCTTGCAACTTCATGGCAGCCATCTACAGTTAGTTTATGGGGGGACACCAGTGTAGCCTTAATTTCTAAGCCTGCACAGTCTGTCCACCCACCTGATCAGTTCAGCAACCCACTTCCCTCCAGGACCCCTCTGTGCAGCTTCGTAGTTTCCACGTGCGTGAAAATAGTGGTCTGATTTCTTCCAGTTGGCCTCCTTCATGTCTGTGTAGGCGTCCCACATGTCTGCGGCACCTGTAGTGAAGACAGACACACACTAAAGACACACTGGGGAGCTAAGAGTGAAGCTGCAGGCTCAGACACAGGGTCTGCACTGGAACTGACCGAGTACGGCTTCAGCTGGAAAATTGTACCACTGGCCACAAACTCCCACCGCCATCATCACCAGCGCCAGCACAGCTACGGTCAGCTTCATGTCTGTGGAGCTCAGCACGGATCTGGAGAACGCCGGAGAACAGAGAGAGTTTTAGAGAGCACAGCTCTACATCCCTGTCCAATCAATCAATCAATCATCAAGATAATCCTTTATTAATCCAAAAAAATAATTTAATCAATCCATCAAGTAATCAATCAATCAGCTACACCAGCTGACCAGACCAACAAGCCTAAAGAGGAATTCCACACCAGTCATAACTCAGACTATGAGAATAGACAGTCATTCAGAGGCGGGTTAGAAATCCGTACTGACACACATGTCTATACACTGGGGGTGAATCACTGTGATCAATAGGTTCTCTAGAACAGAGCCTTTCACACCAAACCCCCACTCCGACTGACTGCTCACATCGTAGCGCTGAACTTGGAGAAAAGCTAAAGGTCTCTCTTTATGGCATTAAGGCTCCTAATGGCTTCATTAAGCTGCACTGTTACACCTTCAGGTGTGGAGTTCAGTCACTCACCTGCTTCTTCTCCTGCTGTGTTGATCAGATCTCCCCGAGCTTTGGATGCAGGTCAGTGTCTCTGAAGGCACTTTTAAAGGCCCAGACTTGGACTTTCCATACTGTGAAATACACGCCCCCTTTTCTGGAAATTCCATCAGTTGTTCCTCTGTCTCAGCTTACCCCTCTGATCTGAGCAGGGTTCATCTCAGTTTGACTGAGGACTTTTACTTTCATTTTTACAAACAATAATGACATTATATTATATTTATGTAATATATTGCATTATGTATTGCATTAAAATGAAAAAGAGGTAGAACAACTAAATGGCCAGGTAAGTTATAATAATAATAATAATAATAATAATGATAATGATGATGATAATGATAATGAATGAGGATGTCTAAGACAAATTAACATAGGGAAACAGGGGGTTCTAAGAAGAATTTATTATTATTATTATTATTATTATTATTGTTGTTGTTATTGTTATTAATGAAGATGTGTAAGAAAAATAAACTTAATTCAATTATGAGTAAGACTCTGATGAAACTACTAATAATAATAATAAAAAAGAGAAATTTAACAACTGTAATGAAACAATATATTATGAATAAATAATATTTATTCATTAAATACTTTTGCCAGAAAATGAAAGTGATGGTGGGCACGTGTGTGTGTTCTTTACTTAGGGGATTTTGGATAGTGGAATTCCCCCTGGTATGTTCTCTGTGGACAACACGTGCAGGGTACCTGCGCTGCCACCTAGAGGAGACACTGGTGATAAACACCAGGGTGCAGAGCTGGCTGGACACAGGCCTCAGCTGAGGGAAGTTTACTGGAGCAGATAAAGCCCAACATAAACCCCGGCACTGTTTAGTCTGCCTGTCCAGTGTGTGCACATGCCACAGATTCCTGACCCATCTCTGGACCTGTGGTTTAACCCCTTCATGCCCATATCTGAACTGATCCTGATACAATATCTGCTGTTGATTATTATAGAGGGTACAGACCTGCACCAGTACACAGTCGTCTTCTGGAAACCTGAGCAACACACTTCCCATTAGCTGTGGCTCAACCTGAGCTTAACCCTCTGCTCTAAGATTGGCCCATCTGTCTGACCGCTACAGCACACACATTACAAACACATGAATACAAGCTTTCCTAAAGAGTACTTTCCAAATTATTATAATATTAAATCATTGGCCATAACAGCAATCCCCTATTTTCACATTTGAAACCCCAATATTTATTGGTCATTACTAAAAATGTCATTCCCTGGCCACTACTACAGCACCACCAGATGAGGTCCAAACCCTGGAGATCCTCACAAGACCTTAAAAGCCTGTTTTCAGAAGGAATTGGCAGCAGTCTGACCCATTTTGGCTGCCTTGATTTTAATAATTATATTTCAAATATTCATTACATTTTTACAATTTATTTCTAATATTTTTTTAACTAATCCTGATGAAGGTTTATGAGATGAAACACTGAGCTCATCAGCTCATCAACAATCACAGGTTTTAGCCTTCAACAGAGCTTCCAAGGCCCACAAATTGCTCCAGGTCAAAACAGAATCACCTTTTTTTCAACAAATAAAATCCTCCTACAGTAATCAGTTATTAATAATAAAAGGTCATACTGAGACTTCTGTTTATAATTTTCCATAACTAGTTTTAAATTTGCCCATAAATGTAGAGTTGTCTAATTTTTAACGTTACTCTTTTTTTCATCTGGTTTTAGAAAGCATTTCAAACATTTGAACCAATTAAACTTAAGTTAATTTTTTTAATGAAATGTTAGACTACTAGAATATCTTGCATCATCCACCACAGATTAAAGTGTTACTTTATTATAATTCCCTTTGAAAACCATTGGTTCTTCATACTGAATGCTCCAAAATGACCTGGAATAAAATCTTTTACATTTAAAGTTATGTTTTTACCTTCTCCTGTGAAGCTGCTGTTTTGGAGATATGAGGTTTGTCCAGCAGTGACACATTACTACAGTACCCACCAACACCAGACTAGACAAATGATCAAGAACACTTTTTTAAACAAGTATTTTATTTTGGCCCACTGAAACGGTTTAGTCGAACAGTCCGAATCCCATGTCGTCATCGGATTCCTCGGACTCCTCCTTCTTCTCTTCCTTCTTCTCCTCTGCTGCAAAGTGAGAAAAACAACCTCAGTGAGAACCTCCTCTGATCCAAAGTCACACGAGTTCATTTTCTCCCGCCCCTTTTCTTATTATTATTTTTTTTAAAGACGGGGAACAGAAACTGCCTGTACATTTTACAGGTCAGAACATGACCAGCACAGCAGTACTGTACAGACAGAGAAAGTTCATCAGCACAGACTGGCTGAGATTGACAGCAGGAACACTGGGAATCTCCAGATCCTAATTACTAGACTTTTGCTTTCATGTTTGAAATCTTAAACGTGCAACTTCAAGCCGTCCGAGAGCCACATCTCTGTACCAAATAGAAAAGTACTGGCCGTTCAATCACTGGTCATCCAAAACCAGAATGGTAACTAACCTGCAGGTGCTGCAGCTCCTCCAGCAGCAGGGGCAGCGGAGGCGGCCACTGCCACAGCTCCACCAGATGGCACGCTGGCAAGTTTACCGTAGCCTGGCAGAGAGAACACACATGAACATTAGAGATCAATACAACTGAGCCCTGAGCATTGCAACAGGTCCAAACTCTGGAGATTCACCAAAGACCTTTGGTTTGCTGGAGTAATGCAGCCCTCTTTGGTTTAGATTATTTATATTTCAAATATTGATGCTTTTTAAATACTCTTAGACCCATGTGGCCTGCATTTCTTTTATAAATAATTGCAAATACCTTACTTTGTTCTGATTGGAAGATAGTATATGACGAAGGCTTATGAGCAAAAACACTGTTGGAGTCTGATGGAGTTTGGAGTCTCTGGTTTTAGCCATCTACAGATCGAACAAGGTCCACAATTTGTCTTTGTCCAATTTTTTTCCTGATAGACATTCACATCTACTGCAAATCATTTGCAGAGAGATAGAAAACCTGAACTATGTTTTAGGACAAATTTCTTCAGACTTGTCCAATAAGGCTTGAAGCATCATTAGCCTCCATCTATTATAGCAAGCTTGCATTTCCTTATATTTATACAAACAGTATTTTATCATAACAGTATTGCTGGTATTTACAACTACTTGCATTCATTATTACTTATTTTAATCTCTACTATGCAATTTTTTAAAACCTAAGCTACCTTTGCCACCTTCCCTAAACCAGAGAAACAGTAACAAACATCATACCAGTCCAGCTAAATCAGTAACAGTTCACCACACCAACTCAAACAAGCTCCTGAAGGTTCAACAAAATGCCACAAGGCTTCAGTACTCAAACACCAGGTTTGACCAAGTCCAGAAATACCAAGAATCAAAGTCAGAAACTGCTGATTCAGACTTGTTTGGACCGTTTTTAGAGGAGGGCGTCTGCACATTTTCACATCTCTTCAGTGGTACAACTCCTGCATCCATGGGCTGTATTTTCTACAGGTTTGCAAACCAGGTCACTCGCTTAAACAATTCACTGTCTGGTGCCTCCATCCATCTCTACACACAGCAATGTGCAACATCCTCTCTCTCTCTCTCTCTATCTATCATGTATTTAAATAACCAACACCCAAATTAGTGATAAAACAACATCTAAATTTTGGGAGGAAAGACCCACTAAAACTATTCTATAAACTTCTACTGCCAATCATCCCTTAAACCATCCTATGGGATCTGGCTTTACTGTGACTTTTCTCCCCCTTCTAATATTGTCCCAGTGTAGAAAGGATGTAGCCCAACATCCACCACCCAGATGAAGTAAATAAGGGAAGTCTCCCAAGGCACCAATTGATTGAAGATTTGACGCTTGCAACATGAGGAGCATCTGTCTGGTAATGACCGATGTGAATACAGACGTGACCATAATAATAGCAGTGTGTCAATGCTAGACATCTGTTCACCTATTAATCCAATACAGTTCCCAAACAAACGACTGCTGCCTACACTTGTACATTACTCACCTTGGGCAATCACATCCTCCACTTTCTTGCCGTTGAGTTCGGACACAACCTGGTTTAATACAAAAGCACACAGTTGAACAAACCTGAACAATCAAACCAGCCAATCCATTTCCAGATGTTCTAGCAGCTGTGTAGGATCACTCTTACCTTGCCCATGCGGGTCTCATCAACCTCAATGCCAACGCTCTCCAGGATCTTCTTGAGGTCACTGGCACTGGGGTTATCTTTGCCCGCAAGAGCGGCAAGCAGGTAAGCAGCAACGTAACGCATCCTAGATCAGAAAAGACACAGAAAAGCAACGTCAAGACCGTGTACATGTGCGCAGTGACCACCTACTCCCTGCACTCAGCCTTTTAAATTAGGAGCAACACGTCCAGCTCATCCTGTAGTGTGTGGTCCTTAACCCAGAACTCAGGAGCCCATAAAAGACATGGGGATCAGACCTTAGAGTAGAGAAGTGCCTGTGTGGATTATGTAGGATGCAGAAAATGCTCACATGGCCACTGGACAGATTAGCCATGGCACATTATCCATACTTAGGCTTATGGGACAGGTAAACATTACTACAGCTAAAACGTGTTTAAAAACCTGGCATTCATGGTAAATGATGGTTTTGACAGTTTTATCATATTGTGAACATCGACCAACTGCTTTACTACAACAATCTAAAAAAAATACTGTTTAATTTAATGGAGGGGAAAAAATCAGGGTACCAGAAATTGGAAGTATAGGAACATTTTAAAATCTGCTTTTGTTATGTCTACTTATTAAAAATTATAACATTTCACAACAGAAATGTCTAAAGTGATTTGCCACATCACCCAGCCCTATATTTAGGCACAATTACTACACGTTTATGACACTATTTTAAGTGTGCAGCTTGTTCACTATTTTCGAAGCTAATCCACGTTTTAAAGCTTATTTCTATGTATAGAAGTGACAAAAGCATCAAACAAAGCAGGTCAGTCTTTATATTCCTTCTGTTTTAAGAGTCTAGACGAACTTCAGCTGGAATTCTCTCCGTTCCACCTTAAGCGCTGCAGAAACGCGCGGCCCGGACGCAGCCGCTGCACCTCTTAAGGTGGAACGGAGAAGTTCGGAAAACAAGCTGCCAAAAAAACCTCCCCAATTCTCGCTTTAGCTTAATTATCAGCTGAAAACCTAACAATTCTCACCACTAATCGCACAAATTCCTCCAAATAACCTCTAAATATCCCCCACATCCCGTAAACACGGCTTACTCTAACACGTGTTCGCGCAAAGCTAAAGCTAAAGCTAACGCTACCGCTCCCCGCATGCACCCGCTTTCTAAGACTTTCCTCGGCTTACTTCCCCACTTCTCCGCTCTATCAGGCCTCAGTAAACAGGTACAGGGTCTAATATGTCAGAAACAGGCTAATATTTATTGGTATTGATCCTCTTTCAGCTGATTTTCAGAGCGCTCTCTCACCTAGCGCTCCACCACAAGGCTCCAACACACGGAAAAGGAAGAACAGAGGACCGGAAACCGGGAAAACCAGCAGTGCTGGTGA